>NW_027526204.1:144049786-144182286 GCF_048455015.1 Haemaphysalis longicornis
TTTTGGTTTTTGGCGCTTGTTCTTCAGTTTAATCGCACAGCGCGTGCGTATACGCTGCAGTTTTCAATAAGTAATCAATATCTGCAAAAGCGCGGTATGTGAGCTTCGATATAGACCGAGCCAGACCTTAAAATATTCACGGGCAGCGGAGCCTCTCGGGGAGTATTGACAATTCATTAGTCATACCACACCGCGCGCTAAACGAAACACGTGCTTCTCGACGCTTTTGTAACAACTTCGCTGTATACCGAAGGCTTGAGAGTCTCTTCACGCTACAACGAAGCCTCGTCAAGGCCGTGCTGCCTGGCGTTAGGCCACGCATCGATCTTTTCGGAAAAGTCTCACATGTGCTAAAGACATGCAGGGCTCAATATTTCACCTCGCGCCGAACAGGAAGTGAATAGTCGTTTCCTCCGTTTGTTTTTTGCGAAGTCAGAACAAATACCGCGTAATTGCAAATGCGAGGCCGGTACATCTGGTAAATTTTGGGCGGTTTAGTTGAATAATAAGTTATTTAAACCTTCTTGTAGGCCAGTCAACGCCATCAACAATTAGGAACACTGGAACACTTGCGGCTCCAGACGTCCGCGTCTGACCAACGAATCTTACGCTGACCACGTGGTGGCTTATTGTGGACGAAAGCCAACTGTGCGACATGCTCGGCAAGGAACAACCACCATTTGCGGATGACAGCTTTACACGGAGGTTATACAACGTCTTTCTGAAAACGTAGCTGAGCATTAATAAGCATGCGGTTCAGCGGCTTTCTTCAGCGATGGTATTCATTCAATATTTGCCAAACCACCGCGTTTATAACATATGCAAATACGGGCATGCCTTCTCTCTGTTGATATCATATATAGTTTTTTAATAGATAAAGATTTGCTTCACTGTTGTTTTTGATCATTGACGTACATTAAAACTGAAGTAGCGGAACATTCCAAGGGCAGAATTGAATGTCATGGCATGTACGTCGGTAAAAGCTCCGACTTTTGAGATGATGGAATATTCGCGCAACCCCACATTTTCTTTTCGCTTCAGTTTATCTGTCCATGTAATTCCCGACAGCTACCTCAGATCTATTTATTCAAGAGGCGTAAATCTAATATCGGGACAAGCATTGCGCAGATCGAATACTGGGGTGAGCTCTGACAGTTCGTTTTTTTTTTTTTTTTTCGATGGAACGTGCACAATAACGCGAACGCTTCTGAGGCAACAACGTCAAGACGACAAAACAACGTCCCCGTTTCATTTAATGGGCGAACAAACAAGACGGATAGGATTACAGGACACCCTTCCCGTGGCAGCTCACGTGACCTAAAAGAGAAAGTGAACCGAAAACGCGCGCGCACACAAAACCCGCCGGGTGGTGGAATGAAGGGAGGGATCCCTTTGGTTATGAAGAAAAACACCCTGTGCTTTGTTCCAGGCTCGCTTGGTAAGACAATATCGACGAGTTATTGTCCGCAGCGTGGCATGTTTTGTTGCCGCTACGGCGCCAGAAAATGGCTCGGCGCTGCTCGCAGCCATAGCGCTGCGGTGAAGCTACGACAAAAATAAACAAACAGTAGCGGGAACAGCATGCGCCCTTGCTGGATACCAACAAGAAAAAATCGTGCGCTCCAGGGAAAACAACGGGATTGTGTCGGAATAACGCGGATATAGACGGCGAACAAAAGCAATTTCAGGGTCGGCGATATAAGACCTGGGTCAAGGCTGGTATGGCATGCCCCAGCACGCGTCGGAAAGAAAAGAAATCGAAAAGAGCAATCGTACGTCTCGATTCGTTTCGCTGTGCACACAGGTCGCTGTCAGGGGAAATAGGGGTTGTCCGAAGGCTCATTGGGTTATTGCGGCTGACGTGCGCTCGAAATCGGACGCTATTGCAGCGCTCGTCAACGCAACAAAATCGATACAAAGTGAAGGGAAAGGGGCGAGGGATTGGGAAGGGTGCTTTATTCCTCCAACTCTGCAGAAAGCCGTGCAATGCGTTGTTGTTGACCCTGCCTCTACCCTGGCTTTCAAAGGTGCATGCTCCTTTACGCTGCGTTCCTGTGACAGGAACAGCTTAGTACAACTTGTCGATCACGAGAGGCGACAGTGCGTTCTTTCTTTAAAAAATCATCGGGGCACTTAATCTTCTTAAGTTCTTTGAAGGCGAAATGCTGGCGATACTTACCAATGAATTCGTATACTGCTACACTCTACTTGCGTCTTCTTCTTGGCCTTCGTTTCTTTGTATTTTGGCGGGAATTACAAAGCTCTTTAGCAAATCATAATTTTTTTCGTGTCCGCAGTTAAAAATACCAAGAAATTGCCAAACGCGCATGTGAGCGCGGGCTGTACGGTGGCCTCCCGGCAGTTAACAGAACCATGAAAGTGCTTAGCGCTTGGGTGTGCGACGTGCCTCGCGACGACCGCCCAGCGTCCACTGCGCACGTTTGTCAAGCCAAACATCCCCTTTTTAACGAGATTGACCAAGAATGTGGCGACCGCCCGACAGTTAAAAAAACCAAGAAAATGCCGAGCGCTCGTGTGTGCGTGCCTCGCGGTGACCGCCGCCCAGTGCCATCGGCGCACGTTTGCAAGCCAAGCATACCCTATTGGGAGATTGTTAAAGACTGGCAAAAAAAAAAAAAAGCAACACCAGCGTTCACCACAATCGTGGCAACATTTACTCGGAACGAGAAATACAGGTCATACCGTACGCCCCTCCAAGGTGATGCCCAATGATTATCACTTCCAAAAACAAAAAAAAAAAATGAGGGAATCTTACACTTAAGCAAATGATGGTGTAAGGGTCATCGCGGCTGCGAAGAAGAGGCAAATCGGCTGCAATCGTGGACTTGAACCATCGTGATGGTCGTGAAGGTTGAGTACAGCTTCGCTACCTTCAAGTGTTACGCGTTAATGTGAGCTTCCTTCATTTTTTTCTTCCACACAGTATTGGCTACTCCTTCTTCGCTTTCATTACTGCGTCTTTTGGCGTGAAGTAGTTCAACAACTAAGCAGACTGGTACAGCATGACTTAGCTCCCCCAAAATCACAGTCCCGCGCGGCTAGGGTGCACCCGTCGCGTTTGCTTGCCACGCGGCACGCGCTGCTTCACATTTTATTTCGCCGCTGTACACGTGCAGCGATGGTGCAGTGGTAGCGCACTGGGCTGCTTTTCTGGCGAAGCGGGCTCAAATCCCATAAAATATCAGATGTGTTTTAACACGAAAGTGTCTCATTCCCAGGTACACAAACCTGACCGACGTAACATCCGTCGCCGAAAAGACATCAACCGAAAAAGTTCCATTGGCGCGGCGGCGCTAGGTTTCGAGCCCACGATCACGAAAAGATCTACCGACAGAGCCATGAAACCATGCCCGAGTAGCTAGCTGTACGAACGCACCTTATGTGTTTGCCTCTAACTTGTCCATACAGATGTTGCTGCCGTCTAGGAGAGGCGAAGTAGTGCGTCATGACGCTAATGGGCACCGACAGTTGGCGCCTTGCAAATAAAGTGTTTCTCATCCTTTTCCTTGATAGGGCAGCGTGTAGCAGCGGAAGCTGCTGTGTTTACCCGTCCGCCGCCTATGTGGAACGCCGTCCAGCTTGTGGAACGCCGCCGCCACGTTCCACAAGCTGAGCTCGTCACAACGCACTCGTCTGGCATACACGTCACGGAGCAGGACCAATGTGGTCGCACCTAAGCGACCCGCCAGCAGGACGTCGCTCGCCAAGCACACCCACAAGACTGCTGCCGACCCGCAGACCATGCTCATTTCGCTTTAGCGTACTGTGACTTCACCGAACGATTCGCTGACAACCCGTTCGGTTTCGCCCGCACGGTTCGCGAGCGCCTGGGGTTTCAATCGGATTTACGCAATGCTCCGGCGCGTGTAATCCAGTTTCTAATGTTGATGCGTCTAACGGTGCCATACCGACGAAATATAAATAGCAATGCATGCCAGTTCATATCGATGCTCAATAAGCATTCAAATGCTCCTCTGAAGACACAGTTCACTTTCGTGTTTTACCGATTCCTATGAAGGAAGGATCAACCACATTCTTGTATACTCTTTACAGCGGCGCCGCTTCTCTGTTCTGGACAGCAATCACTACCACCACACCGACGATGGTATTTCGCAGAATGGGGCACTCAAGGCTTTTGCCTTGAAAACACATCGACAAAAAGCTCAAGTTCAAATGGTCTCGCTGAATGGGGCAGCGATGCGCGATACACTCATAGGCATTGGTCTAAGCCATTGAGGACGCGTGCTTATGCAGCAAATGCGTTGCGTAAACGCCTTATTCAAAGTGGTGCTTCGAAGATCTCTTGCGGAATGGCCCAGTTGTCGAACACTCTTTCGTCGAGGTACTTTCGGCGCGTCACTCGTGTACATAGAATGCGGAAGAGTGGTCAGTGAATGCATTTCCTTGCGTCTTTATTGAACGAGCGCACTGATGCTGACTGTATTCCTGAGTGATTACTTAGTGATATTGCAAATGAAACCTCCTGGGCTCGGAAAAACGCGTAGCAGCGCATGCAAAATGAAGACCGGATTTAATTTCAATTTCAGAATCACGGTCCTACTTCATCATTTATTTGTTGGCTACTTGAAATGAAAGTACTTAAAATATTTGATAATTATTGTTCATACTTTACGTTAAATATCTCAAGCTTTCCTACAAGCAGAGGGCGGGCCAGCTGGCCAGCACCGACGTCTCAATCCAGCGTAGCCTGGTGGAGACGGCTACGGTAGCCAGCGTAGATCAGAGCTCGCCGGGCTAGAGGAGGCCCCCACAAGGCGGGCGTCCAACTATTAGCGCCTGAAGCTTGTCGCAATAGATTTTCACTCTCTCACTCGTATAGCCCCATTGCCTATAGATGTTCCCCAGCGCCATCAATGAAATTCGAGCATCACGCACATCGCTGATTGTAAACTCTTCTTAGAGTTACTTTCTTTCCAGATTTCACCTTCTACCTTGTTCCGAACGCTTTAACTGCATCTTTCATGTGGTGCCCCGTTTTATGAACCATCTAAGTAGTCCAAGTTTACAGGCTGTGTCTAGAGTGCCGTCAGACGGTACTATAAACACTCCACTATATCGCCGTCCAACAATGTTTCGGGGAAAAAATGCCGCGCCTGGCGGTACATCACTCTACCTAAGTTAAAGTAAGGTAACCTAACCTAAACCAACCTAACCTAACATGACCTAACGAACACGATACCAGCGCTAATGACCCCGACTCACCTCTCTCCGACGTAATATCAGGCGTCCCCCAAGGTGCTTGTCTCTGCCCCCTTCTCTTTATAATATACATGAATGACTTGCCCACCAATGTACTAACCAAACTAACAATTTTTGCCGATGATTGCGTTTTATAATCTCCAATCTGTAAACCAGACGACAGCTCTAAACTTCAACATGATTTATATTTAATTGTAGCTTGGTGTGATAAACCACTTATGCCATTACACCCGACTGAGTGCAAAATTATGTCATTCACCCGCAAAATTGGCCCAGCAAAGTATACCTATAGGGTAAAGTCTGTTCCCATTAGCCCTACACTATCATACAAATATCTCGGAGTGCATCTGTCATCGTCGCTATCATAGTCAACACATATTCAAATCATCTGTTCAGAAGCTTCACGCACTCTCGGATACTTGCGCCGCAACTTAAAATTAGCCTCGCCAGACATTAAAAAGTTAGCTAAAAAGTAAGTAGTGTCGTTAATAGTTTGTCGTACCGAAGTTTATACGTCTTGCGAGACGCTTTAACAAATTCAATGAGGTGCTTATAGGCCTTGCGGGTGTTGGGGGGAAGATCTTCACTAATGCTGTAATTAGTGCCTTTTTGTTTTGTTTTTTGCGTTGGACAGCAGTAGTTCTCGGTCCTTGAAATGACAGATTCAGACAATGATGGGCCTAATTTTACTGGGTTGAAAACGCACTATTCGGTGAGCGCGTTCAATGTCTCTGGGCTAGACTGGGACTTCAAGATTGGTAAGACAAAGATCGATGGCGCGCTTCTCAGACTGTGCCCAAGTCTCGTCAGTGGCATCTTCAAAACCGTAAAAGACAAGGTTGGACCGTCGTTGTCTGCCCTCAGAGGTAATGCTGCTGTTCTTAACTGGTTGACTGGACCTTAATATTTGCGCTTATGATGCAACTAATTAGAACTTTACTTTTCAGGCTCCATTTAATTAGAACTTCAATTTTAGCGCATCGGAATGGCACTTATCTGTTTGAACAGTATGCGCTGCTTTCTCGCCAGTTCTTTCCATCTCCTACCTGCCGCGATGGCTCAGTGGCTAAGGCGTTGTGCTGCTGAGCACGAGGACGCGGGTTCGATTCCCGGCCGCGGCGGCCGCTTTTCTGATGGAGGCGAAAAGCAAAAACTCCCGTGTGAACGAGATTTCGGCGCACGTTTAAGATTCCCAGGTGGTCAAAATTAATCCAGAGCCCTCCACTACAGCGCGCCTCATCGCCTGCGTTGCGTCAGCGCGTTAAAACCCTACAATCAAGCAATCAATCGTTCCATCTCCTATAAGTTGTTTGCTTCCTAACTTCGCGCATGACACCCATCGTTCTATATGGGTGCGAGATTGTGTAAGGCTCATTTTATAAGAGTGTAAACTTAATACGTCGCATTCCATTTCCGGCCCATGTCACGCGATTCTTGGATTGCCTGCATGCAAGGCAACTGTCCCGGACGTTTCGGCAACTTGCAGCGTAGGAAGCGTTCGGCGCCACCGCGCCTAGACGGCACGGCGGCTAAAAACGGTCGCCCGCTGCGAAGACAGTGTGGGACGACGGCCCGGCGAAATGGGACGTTGCGCTGTACGTGCCGCCGCCTCTGTTCTGACGACCAAGTTGCGCGAAGCGTGCAGAAGAGTGGCTGGTAAGGACGCTGCCCGGTGGGCGACCTGTGTCAAGGACGGCGGCGTGCCGATGACGGCTGTGCGGATGAATTGATGTGCATCGGTCGCGTCGCCTCCTGGCGTCACGCTTATTCGGCTCTGTCGGGTTCGGTTCGGAGGCAACGGGTGTGGCTTTTTTGTGAGAAAAGCATGGGCTCTATTACATAGAAGAACGAAGGCAGGAAACCAGGGCTAGATTTTGCGATTCCCTAGGAACGTCTTTCGAATCAATCGGTTACTTAATTAATTAATGAATCAATCTATCAATCAGTAAATCGGCCAGTCAGTCAGTCAGTCCTTCAGTCAGTCAGTTTGCCATCCAGTCACTCAATCAATCAATTAATCAGATCTGTAATAAATAAGATGTGAACGAACGAATCAAACAAAAGGTCGTTCAAATTTATAAATTAACGTACATACAAATTCATAAAATCGGTCTCTCTCTCTCTCTCTCTCTCTCTCTCTCTCTCTCTCTCTCTCTCTCTCTCTCTCTCTCTCTCTCTCTCTCTCTCTCTCTCTCTCTCTCTCTCTCTCTCTCTCTCTCTCCCTCTCTCTCTCTACCGTGGCCTATTCGTGCCATGCAGAGCCATTTCCCACTCTTATTCAATGTTGTGTGGCGAGACCGTTGCACATGATATAAAAGTAATCGCAGCATTATGCGTCAGTTGTTCTCCATAACTTTGAAAATTTGCCTTCGCCACTGAATTTTATAAAGTGGGCAAATGTGTTAGCAATGAAAGATTTGACGTCTCTAAAAAATTACGGCCATTCCTGGAACCACAATGACCAAAACACCCCTTCTTTGATCTTTCTTCAGTTTAGCAGAGCCGCAGCCAACATTGCTTCCAAGGGTAATTTCGCTTGCGCCAGTGCTGGCTGCCTACTTCCAAGTTAAAGGTGAGAGGCTGCTTCGTAAACGCCTTTGGGGAATGCGAAGACGCGGCTAGTCACGTTCTCCCCTTTTCTTCCTCCTCGTTCGCCTTGCTGGTTGAGCGGCAGGCGGACGCTGCTGACACGGGGAATGAAGACGAACTCGTTAGCTGCTGGCACCTTGAGGATCAGACAACCACGACATCTGAGAGAAGAGAGTGTTTAAGGCGTTTCCTGCTCTATTTACACTGTATTTACGAGGTGTTACATAGACCTTCTAAATACAAAGGATTTTCTGCAGCCCAATCAAAGAAGAACACTTTCCCTTCCGTGAACTTCCCATTGACTGCAGACTAAATGTGCGGCCTGTGTTCCTTCCCGCCAATTATCCGACGCAATACCGCCTCTCTCAAGGTGATCATTCGTCGCTTGCGGTCTTGCACGGTTCTTGCCTCATTCTTCGTAATTCGGAGGGTCACCCCGAGTTGTTTGGATCATCCGCAATGTAACACTGTTAGCGTTTTGTTACTTGCGCCACCCGCGAGTGCGTCCTAACACACACATGCCCGCGCACTGGCATTGTCGGTTACGCAGCGTTGCACGATTCCTTGGAATATCGCATGTCCACGGCGCACTCGTACGAGTCCCTCGCACACCAGAAGCAGTACATGTGATGCAACAGACCGCGTGGTTCGGCGGTGAGTGACCTTCCCGTCTCCTAGTCGCCGCCGCTTGGTCGTACAAGGTGCAATGTAGAGGCAGTCATGAGACTGCGCATCCTCCAAGTGGTTTCGGCTCCTTTGGAACTCAACACGGTTCCTAACAGCAATTTCTGCCGCCGTCATTAATAGTGCCAATGATGGTAGTACAATTTAGTAGTAGTAATAATAAAGTTCAAATAACTGGCCTTATTGGGTACGTAACTGCGTCAAAACGAAACGAGACATGTTTGTGCCGCAGCCTGACAATGGCCCAGCAACTATAGCCACCGACGTCTTTATGATCTTCGTAGGCTGAAATCAGGGAGTCGAGGGTGAGCAATGGCTATCATGAGAAACTGAGACACAAGCAGTCTCATGACGGAGCCAACGTTACCGTTTTAGCCACATCGTCGTCGTCGTAGTCGTCGTCGTCGTCGTCGTCCTCATCATCATCATCATCATCATCATCACCACCACCACACCACCACCACCTTATTATTATTATTATTCTTTTTCTTCATCGTCATCATCATCGTCATCATCATCATCACTACTTCAGAACGAAGGCCATTCTCACTGACTTCCAACTGCCCCTCCTGCACTGTTCGAATCCATTCGTTGCCATCAATTTTTTATCTCATCCCTTCCTCAAGTTATCTCTCTTTCTTTTATCTCATCCCTCTTTTAAATTACCCTTTATTTCTTGCCTCATCCCTTTCTCAAGTTATCTCTCTTCTCTTTCTCCTCTCATTCCTCCCTCATGTTAGCTCTTTTTTTATCTCCTCTATTCCTCAAATTATCTTTCTTTTTTATCTTATCCCTTCCTGAAGTTATCTCTCTTCTTCTTCTCATCTCATTCCTCCCTCATGTTATCTCCTTTTTTCTTATCGTCTCTATTCCTCAAATTATCTTTCTTTTTTATCTCATCCCTTCCTCAAGTTACCTCTGTTCTTTTTTCATCCCATTCCTTCGTCAAGTTATCTTTCTTTTTCTTATCCAATCTCTACCTCAAGTTATCTCTCTTCCCCTACTTCTAGTCCCCTCTCTCCGTAAAGAGTCCGTTGACCTGGTGGACCAACGGCTGTCAGTCTTAACTCACGTCTCAACTCCGACGTAACCCCGTTTGAAAGCAAGTGCTGGGCTACGAAGTTGGCCACGTAGCACAGTATAGCGAAGTTACTGGACCACCTGTGATCCTCCTGACAGGTATTGATGGTCGTGTTTACGCTCTCGCTTCACCCACGTGAAATAGACCATCAATCTCACCGGCCGGTAATGGAAGCCTCGGCAACGTTGGGCTCAGTGGCGAAGAGCCTTATCAAAAAAGTCACCGCAGCGGTTGGCGACGGAGTCATCACACATTCCATGAGGTGTCAAAGTTGTAGCAGTAAACGCGCTGCCAGTGCCGACTTAACACCGTGCAGTGGCTCAAAAGAGTTCGTCGAACACGAGCGAGGACAGTGGCCGGAGCTGGTGAACACAAAATTCGCACAAAGGTTAAACCCCCGTTGGTTGTTTTCCGTTTAGTCACGCGTGGTGTTCTGTGGAGTTCACTGCCCATTGCAATACAAGAATTGTCTTTTGTTGAACCAGGACGACGCAAGCGGCCGGTCACGCCTGACAGGTTCCGCTTGTAAACCGATGGCGTGCAGGAGCGCATCTTCCGCAACGGGCGACGACGATGACGAATGCGCAACAAGCGAAAACAGGAAGTTTCCTCACACAACGGCCCAAACAAAGGCTCCGTTATTTGCCTCCTGTTCCACGCGTGCCCGTATACGCCTGTGCGCCTATTAGTACTCGCGTGCACGTGCAGGCGTAACATGTTAGGAGGCCTTCATTTGATCGTCTGCTCAGTTACGGAAGATTAATTGTGCAGGCATTGTCGTTAGCCCTTCCCATAGGCGGTATATCTCTGGAATGAGTGAATCAATTCGTTTACTTAAATGCGATATTTTTGGCGTAGTTTCTTCTTTTACGTAGCTGCGCTGTTACACTACGGGCGACGCTTTCCTGAGTGAGTCATTCCTCACCATCATTATCACCACCACCACCACCACCACCACCACCATCATCATCATCATCAGCAGCAGCAGCAGCAGCAGCATCGTCAGCCTACTCAGGACCACTCTGGGACGAAGGCTTCTCCCATTGACCTCCAACCGCTCCGGTCCTGCGCTACTCGAGTCCACAGTTTACCCCAGAATTTCTCTATTTCATCCCTCCATCGGATTACGGGTCTTGCTCTTTTTCTAGACGAATCTCTCGGTATCCACTCTGTTACCCTAATCGTCCACCGGTTGTTAGGAGGGGCAATTTGTACGCAGTCCTGAGCCATTTTTGCGAATAGCAAGCCCTGAAACACGCAGATGGGGCACACTGGGAACCGGTTTGCCCTGTATTGTGAGAACTGGTCAAGATGGCCTGGACGGCAAGTCGCACGCAGCCTGGGTATCCCGGAATAAGGATGCCCTCTACCGGGCAGCACTTACGCTCAATAAATGTTTATTCGCCTCCTCCTCCTCCTCCTCCACTGGTTGTCGGTTCGTCTCACTACTTGGCTAGCCCAAGTCCACTTCCTTTTCTTTATTTGAACTATGATATCGTCTACTCTAGTTTGTTCTCTGACCCAGGTAGCACGTTTCCTCTCCTAGCATTATTCGTTCTAAGGCCCATTGAGCTGACCTAAGTTTGCTTGCTAGTTGTTTAGTAAGACGCCAAGTTTCAGCTCCGCATATCATCACCGGCAGGCAGTATACGCACTGGTTGTAGATGTTTCGCTTGAGTGACAGAGGTAGTTTACTTTTCATTATTTGAGAGTACCTGCCGAGCGCGGCCCAACCAATACCTATTCTGCTCCGAACTTCTCTCTCGTGGTTTGGGTCAGCGATAACCATCTTTCCGAGGTAGTTGTAATCTTTTACTGTTTCTAGCAATTCGTTTTTTTAGCTGAAGAGGACGTTTTTGGCATGCTTATTCCTCATTACTTTAGATTTATGCATATTTATTTTTATCCCCACGGTCGTGCTTTCTGATTGCAGTTCCTCAAGCATTGTCTGCAGGTATTCCGCAGTCTTACTAAACATTCTTAATAAAATCCCGTTAAAAAGGGTTCCGTTTCTCTGTACTTTCAAAGCAGTTGACTCTCATGTCTAAGCTATGCAAAATGTTTCTAGTTCGATATTGGTGCATTGTCTGCACCAAAGCCGTTTAGTATTGCAGCTCCGTTTTCACAAAGCTCCCGAATAGCTTAAAGCGCCAATGTTCTTCCAGACAGCACGCACTGTACGTCCTAAACATGTCTACTCGCCCTGCCGGGTATCGCTTTCTAATGTTCGGTGTGTACACTGCAAACGCGCCGAACTACGCACTTCCACCGTGACCAGCACTGTTACAGCTTCATTGTCAAACCTCTACACTTTGCGTGCAACCTTTGCGAGGCACTAATTATCAAAGCGAATGCATAAGCCGCAATTGACGCAGTGCGGCGACGCTAAATTTAAAACCGCGGAAGCAATCAAGCCGATCATAACGAAGCGCCCACTCGGCTAAAGTTTCAAAGCAGGTTACTAGATGATTTAGAAGATAATGCTATTTGACTAGGTGTACCATACATTAGGCGGAAAGAGCCGGCTCGGTATTTTCAAACTGCCCAAGCACGTACATTAGCGCACCTTATGAAATTGATCGGCTTCCTGGTCGATTCTGCCGTGCATAATTTATCTTCCGTTTCCGTTACCGACTAAAGCCGAAGCACTTATAGAAAAAGGGGAGATAAACACTCAACTGGCAATGGCTGGCAATGCGTCAGTAACGGTGACTAATTTTTTTCTTAGTCGCATGACAAGTAATAGGGGACTTCTGCCAAAGAAATACGCGCTGTCAACGAAATAAATGGAAACGGTGGTGGAAATGGCTTAGTATCTCCACACGACGAGATGGAACAGCTACCGAAATCGATTCGTACGGGCAATTACACTCGCTAAAGCTGTGTGTACTCTCAGGTGACCGGGTTTCGTCTGATTACCTGCATTCTCTTCCCGAAATTAAACTTCCTTGAAAACGAATCCGCTGTTTTAGTTTGCTTTTTCCCCTTCCTGAGTTACGGGCTTTCTCGAATCACGTAGGCATAGTAACGCATGAAGGATTTTTATGCTACCGTGTCGTCCAGTAAAGGTGCGCCTAACTATATAGAGAGAAATCGATGGCTCCTTTGTGGTTAAGTATGCATGAGCGCGACATCGAGGAACACCCGAAGACAACACGTCTACACGAATGTAACGAGAGACGTTGCTGCCACGAAGCTCTAACACACTGGCCAGTTACGAGTGTTGCAATAGCAACGAGGCCGCGTGTCCGCTTCACAGCCGAATCACGGCCTCAAGGCCACGGCCAGCGGTTGAGGCTAGGAAGCGCGCCATATCGAGTGTCGCGCGCTGCCGACCGCACTGCTTGATCGATGCAGAGATGATTGGATCGGCTCGCGAGACGAGCTGCGGCCGACCGCGTGTCGGTTTCGCAAACAGGCTTTCGGGGACAGAGTACACACAACTTGTACAGTATAGACATGAAGCACGAACCAAGCCGCGCGTCAATGTGATTGGCAAGCACTGATTGCATTGTACGCTAGTCGGGTTCCGTGGATATCGACGGAAGTAAAAGACCCACTGGTTTTTCTTCTCCTTTTATTCTTTCTTTAACCGGCTCTACTCTTTTAAATGCAGAGCATTTTAGTAACTCACGATGTCACCCGCGTTGGCGTCCGTAGTCCGCATCACTACGTAGTCCGCACCCTACACTATATAAAGAAATAATACCTTCCGGCGCCAGGTTTCGATCCCACGACTCTGCGGGCGGAACGCAAGGTACACGGCACTTTACCGACTGCTCCACGGAGCCGACACAGAATGGAAGGTTACGCACGCGCCTTATATCCTTGACTCATTCAACCGTCGGCCACAGGTGCGCCCTCTCCCCCGCGTCCTCCTCGCCTTCTCTCCGCTCGCAACACCCTCTCTCGCCGCGTTCGGTTTGCGTTCATGTGGTGGCGCGATTTGGGCGCTATAACACTCTCTCGCGAAGGGCATTGGATTGGATTCGATTCGATTTGATTGGATTGGATTGGATTGGATTGGCTTGGCTTGGCATGGCTTGGCTTGGCTTGGATTTGGATTGGGTTGGATTAAAGTGGATTGCGTTAGATTGTGTTGCGTCATAGCCGCGCCACGTTGCGTCGTAGCCTCTCCACGTTGCGTAATAGCCGCGGCAGGGGGTTCACGGCACGTTTCACGTTTCACCATCGACTTCATCGACAATGTCTACGCTGGAAGACAAAAATTACAACAACCAATACGTAATCCATAAGACTTGCAGGCACGCCCCCCGCGGAAATGCTCTGCATTTGATCGTGCCCCTCGCGAGGGGGATGTTTTTTTGTTGTTGTTGTCTTTGTTGGGCTCAGGGAAGAGCCGTGCTCTGAGATGGAGCGAGGTGGCGCGGCCACTGGGTGTCCGGTAACAGCTGGTATTTCCTTGCCCCTTCGATGTACCTTTATCTTTCTTTCTTTCTTTCTTTCTTTCTTTCTTTCTTTCTTTCTTTCTTTCTTTCTTTTTGAACTGGTTGTTCGACAAGTGTTCCAAGCAATCTAATTTGTCCGACGAGGGAATCCTATTTGGAACGTTGAAAATTGGGAGGAATCCCTTCGTGAGGCATATTTACTCAATCGCGTGAAGATACTCGTCCTGAGGGATCGTTAATCACGTTTCATAAAAGTAGTTTGCATGATATCTCTCACCAGCTGCAAATTTTGTCAATGCGTAATTGATCCAAGCGAAGGACGACTCAGGGACAAGTAGAGTACCGTCCAACGGGAGAACGACTGGAGCTGACCCACCGCGGAACCGTCCAACGCTGTAACAGTATCTTTCCCTCTCCCACTCTCTTTGAGCTGCGAAGAGCGTCGCGGTTGGAGCGTACGTGACTGTATCCAGGCTAGTTAAAGTATGCGGACGTGGGTGAACTGCAATCGGAAAGCATCCTACTTCAGCGCTCGCCGACTTTGATCGTCATCAAAGTTGTTGGACAACTAACACTGAAGCACTTAAATGATCCATTTCTCTAAGTGGAAAGACACAGTTGCGGCCCAACCTTTACATATACCGCTACACAGCGCACAAACAAAGACAAAGAAAAGTGACACATACAAGCGCTTGTATGTGCTACGTTTCTTCGTCTTTGACTGTTCGTGTGCTGTGTAGCGGTGTGAATTACCAACTAGCCAGAACCCTTACTCACTTTACATAAAATGTACACGTAGTAGGGAAAGAAGGGTGGGGGGGGGGGGGGGGGCAGTGGCGACATGAGAAGTCCTTGAGGGCAGACTGGGTACTTATTGACGATCTGTGCCCACGTTTTCTTGTTGCTCCTTCACTAATCGTGCCACAGCAGGCTTCAACTATCCAATTTAGACCTAACATTGGGGCCTACGGAAACAGTTGAAAACAGCGCAATCACGAGAGAATACAGCGATTGCGACAATACGACATGAACTTCAAAGTACCTGCACATGACCGGCTTCTCTCGATCTACCTCTCTGCCTATATATATATATATATATATATATATATATATATATATATATATATATATATATATATATATATATATATATATATATATATATATATATATATATATATATACATGCGTGTGTGTGTATATGTGTGTGTGTGTGTGTGTTTAAGATCCGCAAAATCAGGCTCTTACGAGTACCGACTCACTAACAGGTAAGTAGAGAGAGAGAGAGAGAGAGAGAGAGAGAGAGAGAGAGAGAGAGAGAGAGAGAGAGAGAGAGAGAGAGAGAGAGAGAGAGAGAGAGAGAGAGAGAGAGAGAGAGAGAGAGAGAGAGAAACGGCCTTTGATGAAACCGACGAGGTCTATAGCCTCGCAAATACGCGTGGCTTGCTACGCGAGATGGTTAAAAAACTGACGAAAATCCTAGATAAGGTGACAATGACGATGATGATCGGCGTGCTTGCATAAAGCTTTTTATAGGCACTAGTTCAGTCCTCTATTTGTTGAGAAAAGCAGGCGGCGTTAAAAGTGTGCCGACCCCATGGGCCTCAACTAGCACATGGCCGGCACGAGGATGTCCACAATATGTGCGAAAAATTTAAACACGGCCACTAACCACCAGATGTAACCAGTCGTTTGATTGATTGATTGTAAGGTTTAACGCGCCGACGCAACGCAGGCGATGAGGCGCGCCGTAGTGGAGGGCTCCGGATTAATTTTGACCACCTGGGGATCTTTATCGTGCGCCGAAATCTCGTACACACGGGCGTTTTTGCTTTTCGCCTCCATCAGAAAAGCGACCGCAGCGGCCGGGAATCGAACCCGCGACCTCGTGCTCAGCAGCGCAACGCCTTAGCCACTGAGCCACCGCAGCGGGTTGTAACCAGTCGTACATTTTCCCATCGGCAAGCTTTCCAACTGATTTCTGTAAGGGTGTTTGAGTCGTGTACACCCTCCGTCAGCACCGGGTGCATGCCGTGAGCGACCCGGCTGCGACGAGGCTGGCTATACAAAGTGTGAACGCCCGCGGTCGATAACAGTCGCGGGTTGCTACAAGACGTAAGATGCGAGTGCAGGTTGTCAACGCCAACTCTGCACACTATACGAATGGTTTCATCTCAAAATGTGTGCGCTGTCAGCAGGGCGTGAATTGTTGCCACTCTGAGAGTGAAATGCTGCGCTACAGAGCAAACGCGAGCAGATCTCCTTTTACGAGAGGAGTAATCCATCGTGCTGAAGGTTGTCAACCGGGCTTTTGCCGCAACTCGTCTCGCCGGGAGAGACATCTTACCCTGCCATCTTTTCTTCTGTCGTGACCGTTCTAGTGTGACGATGCCCCCGATGTGTTGTTGAATATTTTATGGCGTGCTAGCGACGCGCACTACCAACGTCATCGCGATGAGCAAGACTGCGGGAACACTGCGAAGGGTGAAAGTTGCAGGGGCAATGACGCCTTTCGTCACTACTGACCTATCCCTTGAAGCTCTAGGCGACAGGCCTGCTGTGATGAACACGATAACGACGTCGGTGAACAAAGGGACGAAATCGGTGGACAATATGCCGAAAAAATATGCTTATAATACCGCAAGAAAAAATGAATCTACTTAGATATGACAGCTTGCTCGTCTACGGTTTTTCTAACATTTCTCTTCTTTAAAGTGGCCACTTGAGCAGTTTGCTTGAAACACTATTCTCCCCACGAGCGCCATAAATTACCACCTCTGCTGCTGCTTCTCTCATTAATGTACTGAGCGAAAAATTCTTAATGCGTTGACTACCGCGTATGTATAGCAGACCCTTGCTAAAGTGAATTTAGAAGACGGAAAATATATTTGCTGCTCAGAAATTTGTCTTAAGCGGGTGTTCTTTCTATTGTGTCTGTTGCAAGAACACGAATGTGTTTGTTCATCACCTAAGCTTGTCTTAACCCTAGTAGTCAATTTGTTACACTCGTTGAATTCACCCTTCCTGCCTACTGTTCTGCATCCCAGTTCAGAATACCTGTGCTTGAGTTTGGACTTTATCAAATGCCCATAATTTGTATTTGTGTTCAAAACTACGTATGCCGTTGTCACGCAGCAAATCTAATGTCATTCAAAGTGAATGACATTAGCTGTTAATGACATTCGCTTGGGCCGTGCGGGTCTACACGGCCAAAGAAATGTCGTTTGATAGTGGTAGCGGTGACGTTGGCAAGCTCGCAAAATTCCAAAATTATTGTTCAAGTGCCTATAGAATGTTCTTATATATAATAGCTTTTCTTTCAAAACAGAACAAATAATTCTTTTTTAAAAACATTAAAGAGAACAAAATCACCGTTTCAGGTGACATAAGTAGTCATCATAAGCCAAGACAGGTCCGCAAAAAATCCGTATCAGGGTTTGGGAAAGAGATTTATTTCCTAAGTATTTGTTTGGGTTTCTTTATTTAAAAAACAATATGAAAATATAAGTTTGCTGACAGTTTATAGAAACAGCATTATTTGGCTTATTACTTAACTTTCTTTGAGGCGCCACTGCTGTCGACGCTACTCATTTGGTCGCTCAATGAGGTGCCGAACCTCATTTAGCCGCTAAATGTCACCCGCCTCGACCGTCATACGGTATACTCGTGTAGCGTGAAACTAAAGACATTTAGAGCAAATGACATTTCCTTTAAATTAATTACACCTGCCGCGTGAGAGGGGTATTATAGTTAGCTTACATATATATTGGAATTTATCTACGCCTTTTCACTCAAGCCGATTTTTTAGGGCGAAAACACTGCTGGCCTTCCTTTGCAGCTTCGAGGGGAATATGGGAAGCCTATTTTGCGCCCCCAACCCCCTCGTATTTCTCAGTTTACAACTTGCTTCCGCAGTGGTTAATGCGCAGTGGAGGGAAAGGGAGCCGCAGGTGCTTGCCGGCGCCACGTTAGGCCTACGACGCTTTGTCGTCTTGCGTCGACTGATATACCTAAAGCTCGACGTACAACAAGTATAACGTCGCTGCTCTTTGCGTGTCGTTCAGCTGAATGTTCAGGTTATACCTAACGCTAAGCATAAACATTGTCCGTTAGATATAAGGTCTAACGTCGTCAAGCGGTACCCATGGGGGGAGGAGAAATCGTTGACAACCAGCTAAGTAGTCTTTGCTACATCAAAGTTAGTACAATACTCTGCGAGCATGCATGTTTCACAATTCATTTGGTTGAAGATGTGGGCACACACCCGCCGCGGTGGCTCAGTGGCTAAGGCGTCGCGCTGCTGAGCACGAGGTCACGGGTTCGATTCTCGGCCGCGGCGGCCGCTTTTCTGATGAAGAGTAAAAGCAAAAACGCCCGTGTGTACGAGATTTCGGCGCACGTTAAAGATCCCCAGGTGTTCAAAATAATCCGGAGCCCTCCACTACGGCGCGCCTCATCGCCTGCGTTGCGTCGGCGCGTTAAACCCTACAATCAATCGATCGAAGATGTGGGCACAGTCGGCCAACAGACGTCACGTTCCAAACCCCCCACCCCTGTTTTGCCTCCTCCTATCTCCTAGGCGTGGTGAGAATCTCCGGCCCCTCACGTATTCCCCGTCAGGGCCGTGCCACAGGATGGCAAGGCAAACGTGCATGGTATTCCCTACGGGCGCTTGGACGCGGCGGCACATGGCCGAAAGCGGAGATAGGCATGTTTCTAACGTGCTCGTTACCTAACACGCGCGCTGCGACCTTCCAAAAGCGGCACGTGCTTGGTTTGCAGCGCCGAAAAGTCCTTCTCCCCGCTTGCCGTTCGCGCTAACTGCCTGCCGCTGATGTCCTGTCACGTGCTCCCCTTATCAGCCTCCTGGGAACTGGCTTCTTCTTAATTGCAGCTACATGCGTTAGACCCAGGGTTCGTAATGAGCGTAACCGTGTGCTTATCTGTATGCCTAGGGGGTGCAAAGTTGTTGCAAACGATGTTGCAGCTCACTTCAGAAACGAAGACAATTTTTTTTTCCATCTGATCACAGAATTATTTGTATGTGCCTCGGCTGCGTGGTAAGGCTGCACTGATAACCCAGCAAACTATTTTCTTCCATGAAAAGTGCAGTCTTAAACAGTGCGCCCGAGTAATGGGGCCGAGTGACCGGTAAGGCCTGTCGGCGTCTCTCAATTGCTGGGTAATAAAGTCACTCGTGCAAGACTATACGCATCAGTAAAGTGTTCGCTCGTTACTTGGCGTCTCCTTTGTTATTACTAACCGCGTTCGGAATCGGAATAATAACGGTTTTATGTTCAGTCTATCCCGCTCCTGTTATTTTCGTTGCTTATAACTTCTTCTCGTTTACTGAATTTTTATTTCATGCCCCCTTTCCCACGGCTCTTGCTGAGTGCTTGAACAATCCGGTCACCGCGGTATCCTCTATATTAACCTTTCCAGGAGGTTACAAACTCGCCGCTGTATACGAAAGCATGCCAGGAGCAGCAGATAGCCTCCGCGAAACGAGGGCATGCAGGAACGCTTAACCTTCAAGAAATCCATTAACATCGCCCAGTAGTTTATTAAAGTTAAAAATCAAGGATGTAGAGTTCATGTTCTGATATTGTTCGGTGGACTTGCGCGGATTTATCACGACCCCGGTGCGTTCAAAAAACAACGGGTCATCTAAGCTTCCTTTTATGACGTGGGGATGTGTGATCGTCATTTGCAGCAGAGGGAAGTCGTTGAGTTTTGTGCTCCTGAGTTTAGTCGTGCTGAGTGCGTGACGTCGCGAAACAAGTTGTAACTTAATTTCTCTGTTTGAGTAGGCTTCACTGCTGCAGTATGTGGGTAAGCCAGCTTGAAAGACGAATAGCGTCTTATTTCTGAAAGTCGGCTTCACTACGTTGCACAAGTGCGTTGTTGGGAAGACGTTTCTTCTTTTAAAAAAACTATTTAAATATCGAGGCCTCATCACACCTTTTTTTTTTAAATCACCCGCCTTGAATCGCCAGGCAAGGAAGGACGTTGCCGACATGTTCCAACTGCGAGAAGGTTTACCGTGTACGATCCATTAACAAAAAGTGTCAGTGTTAACCATAGAGTTTCTTACAATATACACTAGAGAGGAATCTGCAGCGCTAGCGTCTATGCGGCTCACATCAAGGCCATCTGTGTAGTCGCGGGCCGCCATTACATCATGCGCTGTCCTTAATTCATCATTGGCTTGGATTGAAACGTTTTAGTGAACGCAAATTTAAACAAAGTGCCACAAAAACGCGAAGAATAGTGTGCAATTATGTAAGTGGAAAATAAAATGGGCTGTTTTAAAACTAAGGAAAAAGGAAGTAAAGTGAAAGCCAGAACGGTTGTGCCAGCTGTTATTCTGTAGGCCAAGGTGGTAGTTACGAACAATGCTAATATTTGGTTGGAAACTCATTAGAGGCTCTTATTTTAATTATTTTACCATTATTTCAAATAATAGGTTGTTTGAAGAGTTTGTAAGTTTTTTTTTTTTTTTTGCGTGCCTATGAAAACGTTGCCTTCGTGGTGAACCGGTGCACCGACCATCAGCTACAGTTTAACAAAAAAAAAGAAAACGTGGCGTTAAATACTCGTGGACGATGACAAGATAGGACGGATACAGGCGCCCGTATATGTCGTATATTGTCTTCGTCGAAGTACGTTTTGTTTCTTTTTTTCGTCGGCTGCAACTTTCGCGGCGGCCTATTACTCGATCAGTCATACCTCCTTCGACTGCGGTCAAGTGCGATCACGCACTGCGTGCTGTTTCACCAAACACGGCAGAACAGGGAGGATTTCGGTACAGTGTACACTGTAATTTCGGCTTCCTCGTAGCTCGTAGACATGCTAATGCATAGTGAAGAAAGAAAATCTCCAAAACCACTTAAGAATCAAATTGTCATGCCAAGCCCAAGCCAAAAGAAGGGTCTTCCCATAAACCCTTAAGACGACATGGATTACCAAGCGCAGTTTCCTCTCTAATATACTTACTAAGAAACTCTAGGGTTTCTTAGTAAGTATATCGGAAGCCATAACAGTGTCAAGCCAACCAGTAGCGGAATCCATGACAGTGTCAAGACTGAGACATCCATAAACCACATTACAAATCAGTGTGACGTCACTGCGGCAGTTAACAACTGTGCTCAGCTGCGGATGCGAATGGCGATATCTTGTGTTCGGAGCAATCCACGCAAACAAAGGCAGTGGAGTTTCCCTAATTGTGGAACAATGAGTTGCGTTCGCTGAAATACACGATTTAGCAAATGTTCGAAACATTCAACATCAATGCCCCTTTAAATTCTATTGTAAAGGAGGTTCACGAGGAGGTCGGAGGACCGGCTTGTGTGGAGGGATCGGTACGTAGTAGGTCAAGGATGTAACGAGGAATCCACCAGATCCGAAGATGGTCGGTGGTTTGACTATCAGGTCTCAGCTCTGAAGCTTTGTCCTCTACCTGGTAAAAGTTTTAAGCATTCCGCACTTACTAGATTATCTTACGCCGAGTCGCAGTCGGAATGTTTGAAAGCGGTAGAAAACTAACCGAAGGCCATTTCGGAGAGCCACGTTTCGTGGTCACCGTTGAAGTGATGTTTAAGACGCTAGAAAAGACGTTGCCAGGAGCGTACAAGTTACCGCATAATTTAGCCGCCAGCCGCACAAACAACTATCAAAAGACTGAGAGATGAGCTTAGGCAAGCTAGAGGCTTTCAACACGCTCACTGCTAATGCGCCGTTCCAGACCATTGCGGACACCAATAAAGCTAGCGAATCCTTTCCACTTAAATGAGCGGAACTCTTTAAAGCAATGTGCAACCTCATTAGCATGTCAAGCCCCGAAACAAAGAAGGCTGAATGGGACGTTATCTGGCAGCAAGCTAGGCACGAAACAAAGCCCGGAAAGAAAAAGAACGCTCATTCTACTTCAGCAACTTTGTGGCACAAATGAGCTGAGTTAAGAAACTCTGAGTGCGAGCCATACTTGCCCAAACACCGCTCCTTTTGTTCCCTCGCCTAACGACGAGGCTTAACAGCGCTGTACTCCCTCACATTAAAATTTCAGCGCGAATAGTTTGCCGCGGAGGCCAGGTCAGTGTCAGCAAAAGGGGTACCGTACCTTCTATGAACACCCCTAACGTTTACTTTACCCAACTTTCGTTTTGCTTGCAAAATGCTTTACTGCTCTAAAGGCTTGCTGCTAAGAAAGTGGGCATGTTGGGCGTCAAGTAAAGAGAATTTAACCATTTGATTACGTTTTTTCAACGCTTGAGGTCGTGCGTGATATTTGGTAGTAATGTAAATATGCATATACAAGAACGTGCACTCTAAAATCCAAGGCTTTATGCGCCGTAATGACAGTTTTAGAGAGCGGCGGTCTTAGGAGTGCATTAGGCCATTAGGGTTTGTACATTTCTTGTGTGGAAACATAGCTCACGTTTTTATTTTTATTTTTTTTTTGTACATGACTGTCTGCTTTCTTGCGTGTCGTCGAGTTTGCAACGCGAAGTTCCAACATGCTTTTCGTAGCGTTAATGGTCACAATACACCTAGAGTGTTAATCATCATATACGGCTAGACAGTTGTGAAACAATTAGGTTGCATATCTAACAGTTTTTGCCCATTAGCTCTCGTGTAGTTCGTCGTGAGGTGAGCTTGAAAGTTTTATGACAGCTAGGGTACAGTCGCATTCGTACACACGCCAGCGCGGAAACGCCCCTTCTTGATACACCCTCCTCAATTATTCCCCCAGTTAGCTAGAGGTAAATTATGATGATGGCGATTATGATGATATTACGATGATGATTACAACATGCCAAGGTACACGAGCGGGCAGAGATTTAGCTTAAACACCGGCGAATATGATAATCACAGGACAAAAAAATTGCAATAGTTCCGCTCAAAGCGAACAGTGTCAAGTGCTGAGCAGTGATTCGCCAGAGGGGCTGTGGCGCCCTCTCTTGACTAGCTTCAGTATCAGCCTGGCGTTGATACCGAAAGTAGGCAAGAGAGGGCGCTACTACCCCTGAGAAGGCCTATAAAGAGATGCTGTATTGCGTTTTCATAAATGATGGGTAATTAATGCGTTAATTCATAATTTTTTCTTATTTTATATTATTGCTTACTTATTTGCGGCCTAGCAATGTCAGCCTCCGTGGCAACGACGAAGCGCGAAGATCAGCCCCAACACTTTACATATGAGTTAGGTGTGCCTCAGTGGCGCAGTGGGTTGGACATCAGCGTCGTAACGCGAAGGACCCAGGTTCGATCCTGGCCAGGAGAAGTGGTGATTTTTTAGATTCGAAGCATCTCATGCTCGGGGCTGTGTCCCTCCCTCCCTTGTCATCCGCCGTCCGCACTCCACTGCGCATGCGCGTCTCTTCAGCCCCGTCAGTGCTTGGGCTGACGTCAGCGCAGTACACTATAAAAAGAAATAGTTAGGCGGCGCCCGGTTTCGATCCCACGACTTTCTGGCCGCAACGGAAGGTACGTGGCGCTCTTCCCTCTGCGCTACAAACCGAGACGGGAGCATGTGCTACGAACGCGCCTTATATCCGTCACTCAAACTATACGTCAAGAAGCTACTGATACAACGAAGGCACGCGAAGCTGAACGCAAACGGAAACGACGAACTGAAAACTAACGGGAACTTCAGTCGACCCCATGGCTGCTTCGCATACTACTCAGGGTTCCCCTACGGGAAGATGGTGTAATTTTTTCGAAGCCTTTTTCGAAGCCTCTGCTTGGGTGCCGTGACGCCGCCGCTTGACTACGGTGGCAAGATACCGTGACCCAGGACCAGCCGCGGCGACAAGCCGGGCCCTTAAAGTGCTCCCCGCTTAAAGTGAAAGTAGCGTAAGAAAAACGAGCTCGCAACAGGCGATATGGCACACACTTAGCAGAGAGAAGGATAGAGTTTGCTGATGTAGAAAACATCCCGGGCCATGTCCATTAACGCGAAACCTGGTTACGGGCGAAGCATTCAGTGTATAAGTGCGTTCTTGGCTGGCGTTTTTGCCAATGAAGATGAAATCGTTGGGAGGTAGAGGTATACGGCTTTGCTGTAAAAGTCTCCTTAAGCACAAAGCGCTCTCTAGCGCAAGGCGTAAACAAGTGCCCCGCTGTTTTTTTTAGTACGTGTTACGTTATAGCGCGATGCGGAATCGAGTTTCAGGATGTTTTACTACCGTGACTACATGAGATTACGACGACGACGATGACGACGACAGGAGACGCCAACAGCCCCAGCCCCTAAGGGGCTACACCCATTAAAAATTTTATAAGGGGTTGTGTAGAGAAATTTGGATCACTCGAACGCTCCCACGTCAAGATAAGCCATCCCTATTTTAACGCAAACTTCAAACAATTACGCTAGGTAATAAAGAAAATAGACTAAATAAGTGCCAGTTGCACAGACGCTTTCTCGCCCTGCCCCTGTGACGTCACATAAGCTAGTTGGTACGATTGGCGGCCACCGATAAAAATTACCGCATATAAACACGATTGTGCTGCGATTGTTAATCGCGATGCATGAATACTAGCACGAAGTTGAAAACTGATCACTCTGTTTTTGGTACCTCACCGATGACGTTACTGATTACAGTGTGCAGGGGAAAATTTTATTGTTGGTCAATATTCGGGGTCCTTTTGGTGGAGGCAACGTCATTCGGGGCAAGAATAGTGCTGAGCGAGTAATCAGAGACTTGCGCTTGTTGTCTTTTGCTTTTTAAATAATCAAGGGCGTCTTCAGGATCCTTTTGACGTAGAGGAGGAGGAGGAGGTCAGGAGAAAAAAGGAGTCCCAGTCATGACATGAGCGAGAAGACCGATCAGCAGGGATGACACGCTGCCGCCGCCGACTACAAAGGGCACTATTCCTTCCCTTGTACGAAACCTTTTGGGATTCTTTCAGCATTGCCTGGCCCAATATTGCGGAGAAGAATGCCCCGGCCTGAAAATCTTTCAACAGCGGCGCTGCTTAGACCGAGCAACATCCGTCAGCCGCACCAAAATACTTCGAAGTGCGAGGGAAGGTGGCAAGGAGTCCCCGAGGAGGTGCTGGAAGTGTGCGCCTCAAGAAAAAAAAATGTGGTTAGGGAAGTATCGGGAGTCGAACCCGGGAGCTTCACGCCGTGAAACAGGCAACCTAATCACTGGGCCACCCCAAAGGCCGGAGGGGTACGGGTTTGGCAGCGGCGGAGAACAATAACATGTCGAGCAATGGTAAAGGGAAAAAAACGCTTCACGTAATCGTCATCGAAACGAGGTCCCATGCGTTATGAAACCGGTGTCTATCAGACTTAGCTACCATCGCATTCCGGGCGCACAGCATTTTCTTTGGGTTCGTAGCGCGGGCGTTGGCTTCGGACTTGGCCGAGGGCTCTAGCGCGTGCTAACGCGGTCCACTTTGGGAGAGATGTGAAAGCCTGCGGATGAAACAGTCCGGCCCTGCCAGTCATGGAGAGCTTTCAGCTACAAGTTCGGAAATAAATGTGAGGTGCAAATACCGGGTCTCCGACGAAGGGAGAAGAGCCTTCAGCGCGGCTGTTTATCCAGCCTTGCACCACTAGCGAAAGCTGCACAATTTTTTCTTTCTTTCTTTTTCTTATTTCTTTCTTGCTTCCTGTTCTCCGTCTTTCTTTCTTTCTTTCTTTCTTTCTTTCTTTCTTTCTTTCTTTCTTTCTTTCTTTTTTCTCTTCTTTTTCTGTCTCTTTATCTCTTTTTTTATCTTCCCTCTTTCGTTTTCTTCCTCCCTTTCTATCTTTCGTCCTTCTATTTGATTCTTTCTTTCTTTCTCCCTTTTCTTCCTTTATTTCTACTGCTTTCTTTCTTTCTTTCTTCTCTCATTTTCCTCTTTTTTTTTTCATTGTTTGCTTCTTTATCTCGTTCTTTGAGAGCTACAGGCACCTCCCAGAAGCAATTCGTACAACTAATGCCTTACTTGACTACCTTGCAGGCAATCTCACTTTGCGTAACCTCACCTGTGTCAACAGTGCCGGATCGCTCCTCACAGCGTGTTGTTTATCCCCAATTCTCACCGACTTGGCAGCCTCAAATAAATAAACACGAAGGGGATGTGGCTTTCCTTTTGCGAGCTGGCGGGTCCGCTTCCTCTGCCTGGAAGGTTGACTTGCTTGCCACGTAACGCTGAGGTGCGCAGCGGGTTGCATCACCGAGGAAATTGGTGTTATCGCTTCCCTTACCGGGACAGTTACCGCAATAACATTACTCGGGGAGCAATTTCATGCTCTCTGCCTCCTCCTTCCACCCAGTTTGTTTATCTTTTCCCGTGAGGAGACAAAGCGAGCTTTCATTGTTCCGAGACGAAACAGCAATTTTGGCCTCCATTGTGAAGCTCGAATGCGGCGTTGCGCTGAGTTTGAGCTTCGTGGGTGGCAATTTAATAACCGTTTTCGGCTAAGATTGTCGCATTGCGAAAGTTGCTCCACAATACCTTACCTTTATTCAGTGGTCGCCAGCGTGGGACGGTGAGTTAAGTAAACCATCATTTTATCTGCTAACCTTTGTGATTCGGCACCATATCTTCTCCCACGAAGCGTGAAACTCGTGGGAAGCACCTTGCAACAAACATTTAATGACATTTTTTCTACGAAGTAACATTTATTTCACAGTTCGGTTCACAAGAAGCGACGTTAAAGCTTCGCATCAAGTAGAACGACGGTGCACTGTTAAAAATGGCGTTATATGGAGCGTTCAAGTAATGCTTAATTCCTTTGCGAAGGTCGGCATGGCGACGGTGGACGGATTAGGCAAATAATGTCTTTCAGAGCCCTCGAAATCGTGCCCGTATTGTGCACGGACCGCAAAACTGAGCAACCGAACATGTCCCAAAAGGAGCGAAACAGCCGCAAAAGCGTCGACCTAAATTTGCATGCGACGCGTGATCAGAGAGTAATGGGCTGGGCGGACCGCGTGATCTGAAATGAAAACACCGGCTTATACAAATTTATCTCGGTAAGTGACTTGGCCTACTTTAGCATTTTTCTTTATCACTCTTGCTCCTGGCGGGTGCGCCACTGTGTTCGGCGCATTAATAATCCATCTGTAAGGATTCCAGATGCACGCGTGTCTTTTGGTGACTGCCCTATCAAGGAGCGGAACGCCTGCCCAGTGAGCGTTAACTTTCACTGCACGAATGGCGTTGAGGATGAAAGCACCATCTACCGTGTTTACTCAAATACAAGCAGCACACGCGTCTACCGTCTTCTGCGGAGTATCTGCGCCCGCCCACTTCTGTTTTTTTTTTTTTGTAGCACTTCGTTGCGTAATAAAATAGAATAGAGTCGAGTGTTCCAACGGCGTTAGACAAAAAGAATCAGGCGAGCGTGCGTGAAGATGTATTCTGTCGCCATTCCAAGGTAGCCTAACGGCGCCATTCGGCAGGCGCGCGGTCGTAAAGGAAACTGCACGCCCGCAAGCTACAACGCATGCGCACTTCGAGCTGATTTGCTAATCGGTGTCTCTGGGAGCAGTTTCTTTTTGCCGTGATTCGTTGTGCGGGACAATTTTCTCTGGGTTTGTCGAAGCATTGGCTGCACTTCCTTGTGGTGCATTCACACGGCGGACTTGTCCTGGGGCAGACTTATGACGCCATTAACTCGGCGCGGACAGCCCGCAAGCACAGAGTATTCACTCGGGCGGATTAGAGCAGCAGACGACGGAGAGGATGGCTCGGTTTGCTCTCGAGCAACGCCCCGAGTGACAAAACAAATTTGGCGTTAATGTTGGGCCAATGCCTGACAGCCGAGAGAGATTGCTTGGCCCAACCTTGGCAAAGAGGTCTTACCGAGCATGCGATTGACAAAAGGGTGGAGGCAAGATGTTTAAGGCAGAAATACGGCTTGTCTGTCACATTGCGTCTGGTGACATCATACACTCAGTAACACTGAACTCAGCGACGTTACTGGGTGACATAACTTATCAAGAACTGGCCCTCACGCATTCTCAGATCACAGAGAGCTCAGGTGCCCACATGAATTTTAATTAAAACGGCTACTGTAATTTCCTTTCTAGTTTGTCCGTATAAAACTGTCTTCCTAGCAAGTACATGCGTATCGGCTAAGCAGTGACGAGTTCAAATTTCAAAGTTATGTGATTAAAAGTGTAGTTTTGGAGTCCAGAGCTGATCGGACCTTGAATCATCGGCTACAATGTATACTTCACTTTTTTTCCTGTTCCCAAAACTTGGCGGTAAAATTATTAGTTGCTAACTCCATCACCCCAAGGACGGGCCGTACTTGCGTTTCAACCTGATGTGCTGACAATGACAATACACCGGCCACATTTTTGGCCTTGCAACAACGGCTAACTGCTAACCAGATAAACTGGTTGCTGAAGTTGGTCTAGACTTCTCCAATGTAAACGGCTGGCCGAGGAAACTGCAGCCGCCGGCAGCTGCCCAATGCATATCCAATGACTGGCCATCGGAAGATGTTGTTTGGGGTAGTAGTTGCGATGAGACGGCGACGTAGGTTTGCGACAACAGCGGCGTTCTCCAGGGAGAGAGTCCGGAAAGAAATGTTGACCGTAAGCACGCATGTGCTTAGCGGTCGTGAATGCTAGGCATAACGCCTTTGCCTGGTCTTGTTGTTTCCTCTGAGAATAAGCACTGATCTGCTGTCACGATGGCACATCGACAGAAACGGCGAGCATTTATCGGCCGCGCCTTTTGTTGCAGACGGTCCGACGGTCGCAAGAATCATTTGCCTTACGTAACGTGATTCGTATCGCGCATTAATGTAAATAAAATCCCCATTAGCAGGCACAGTCCCTATTTCGCCTGGTTGCAAATGTGGATAGGAAGAAATAGCATGGTGGCGGTGGGAATTAAAAGATTTATAGTTTCTTCTGCCCGCTCCATTTTCGAACTTTGTACTATTACAGGCCGATGCACGAACCCCAAACAGCGTAAACTGACCACTATGTCACGTACGCCGAGCGAAGGGGCATAATACTCGACATACCCACAATGTCTACATTATTGAACGCAAAGGACACTTGAGGTATGTTTGAGGCAAAATAAGGGGCATAACTCATCCCGGTGGGGCAGCGTTCTTTTAGTTACGGCGTCGTTATGGTTTTTTATGAGATATCAGATAAAAAAAAATACACTCATTAAAAACGGCGTCGAAATAATACCCGTGCCACACGCACACAAAAAATCGCATTAAGTGTTTAATGTCCGAAGTTTTAATGCCATCAATTCACTGCTACACGCAAAAATCTAACGCCATTCAATGCCATTTTTGGTTTAAGGAGTACCGCACAACTCATTCACCTTCACAAACGCCTTAAATCTGCCTACTCTCGAACGCGATGAGCGCCGAATGAAACCAACGAAACTCTCAGCACCAGAGTGTTGACGCAGAAACTTAGCTCAACTTCGAAATAATACGATTTTTTGGGCACTCTCGGTGGCTGTTTTGAAGAAGACGAGGTTCACTAAAACAGCGGCAAAAGGCAAGGCAAAAACATCGTGTTACTCGTCGTGTTAAATTTTTCGGATTTGGCTACCGGTGGCCGGCGACGGCAGCTGCTGAAGCCACTTTAAGAAATGGCTCACACCATTTTTAAGAAAACACTATTTCTCACTAAGTTTTCTTTCACAAAAATTAAAGCCGTCCCACTCAACGTGAAAGCTGTCGTAAATGCAGAGCAGTGATTCGCCATAACGGCCTCTGGCACCGTTATCCGCTTACTGCTACTACCCATCACGCTCTTCGCCTCCCTGTCTCACTTCTCTCTTGATGAATTGAACGGAGGTTTGTCCAAAGCAGTTCAAATTTCCCGCCTTTGCAGTGCTCGCGCGCCCCCTGCCTGGAACGAACAGCGCGAGCAGTCCTCGCACGTGCCGGCACCTTACTGCGCAGTCCATAACGCGTTGTTTTTGGCGGTCCCATCTCCCCGCGAGGGGGACTCGAGTAAATGCGTCGCATAGGGGGTGAGTGTATTGAGTTGGTGGTAGTGAATCCGTTGTATCAGCAGCTTCTTGACGTAGTTTGAATGAGTCAAGGATATAAGGCGCGTTCGTAGCCTCCTGTTCTGTGTCGGCTTTGTGGCGCAGTGAGTAGAGCACCATGTACCTCGCGTTCCGCCCGCAGGGTCGAGGGACCCAAACCAGGCGCCGGATAGTATTTTTTTTTTTTATATAGCGTAGGGGGAGGGGTGCGGACTACGTATACGGACGTCAACGCGGGTGACATCGTGAGTTACTGAAATGCTCTGCATTTTAAAAAAATGGCTGCTTCTCAGCTCAGCTAACCTTGGAGAGGCAAAGCAAATTGGCACTTTGGCACTTTGTCTGGCTGAGTCTTGGTTTCGCTTGGTTAACCTTTGATGTAGCTCTATTGCCGCCCATGGCTCAAAGCCGTTCGGTCCCGTGCAAAGCTCACAGGAGGAGGCGCGGCGAACGCGGCGTTCATTCACGGCGAACGCGCCGCTCCTTTTTGCCGGACGCGAGACGAGCCACGTTGCCCGAGACGACCCAGCGACGCATGCGTGAGAGGCTGCGGGAGTGGTCGGTGGCCGATCAGCTGATCGGCCGCTACCGCGGCGGCGGTTGCTGCTCATATGTGCAGAACGACTGAAAACGAGGCCTTGTGGGCAGCGCCGAAAGCGGGTCCGGAGAATCGCGTGATGCGTTTCGAGGGGTGTGAGGCCGGGGGTGAGTCTCCAGTCAAAAGGTTAACTTGCGCATCCTACGCGAAACCGGTGGACGAAAGCAGGAAAGCTTGGCTTTAAAATGTATTTTCAACCCTTGTAAGACGTTTTTCTCTAAGTCAAACACATAAAATATGAGTGGATTTCTCTTTTTGGTATATGACAACCATCACGCCCTACACATTTAATGCCTGTGGGTTTTCGCGTGTAGCACGGCCCTCCCAATTATAGTCACTCGGTATTTAAATGCCCTAAACATTTAATGTCATTTTTCGTGTACGTGTGGCGCGGGTATTAGACGGTCGAAATAAAAATGAACACTGATACAACAAGCTCTAGCTGCGCCAAGCCCAAAAGAAACAAATTCAGAACAAGTGGCGCTCGAACAATGTGACGGGGGAAATTTTAATTAACTTGAGCAAACCAGCATTGCATCCCGGCAGGATCGTTAAAGGAGGCAGAGGCGGTCGACGACTATCGTCTTTCAAGGATGTTTGCAGCGAAGAAAAGAGATACGGGGCTAAATTTTTTTTTACCTTTATGGGTGCTTAATCAGTCATTTTGGCATTATGCTCCCTTTCTGCACCTATGAAGCAGGTAAACTTAGCTCCACCACTCTAACGTTAAGATGCTACATGATAATAGGTGTAAACAGCCCTTTTACAGGGGCGGGAAAACATTTCTCGTGCCAGTTATGTAAAATTAAAGCCGTTCGACTCAATGTGAAAGCTGTCGGAAATTCAGATCCGTGATTCACCATAATGGGCTGTAGCACCGTTATCCGCTCACTGCTACCACCCAATGCAATTCAAATTTCCCGCGTTCGCAGTGCTCGCGCGCCACTGCCTGCAACTGCGCCAGCGGGAGTTCTGTTCTGTTAAAGACGATAGCCTTTCTTGGGCTACTTAAACCCAGAAATCTTGGTCTGTCTGTCTGTCTGTCTGTCTGTCTGTCTGTCTGTCTGTCTGTCTGTGACTCGATTCAGCCACCCGGCCAAAGTGAAACGAAGTCTGCGCAATAGTCTTATATACTAACAGCCAAATTTGAACGTCTAAGTCCGGTTTATATGTTCATGCTTGTCAACATTGTTGAACAAGAGGAAGACATTACGCAAACATAAGACCGAAAATTAATACACAAAGGATATTTACAGTGTTCAATTATAAAAAAATATAAATGCTGGATTTCTGCGAAATGAAATATCCACTGCAGAAAAAAAAGAAAACTCACACTATCGCCTGCTGTCGCCCGCGCCACAATCGCTTCTGGCGGCATTATAAGATTCCAAGCGGCAACAGTTACGAAATGCTCCACTAGATAGGTTTCACCTTCTGCTTGGAACGCACCTGGACTAGGGCAACGCGGTTCTATAAACGTTGAAGTATGACGCTTCGATTCACGCGCGTCTCCGCCATACGGCAGCGCTGGCATCGAGGCACCTAGCCTGCAGCAGTGGAACGTGGTAAATTCAAATTGACTGGAGCAAACCTTTAGCGTGTTTACCTTAATTGGAGGAGCGCGACGGAAGAGGAACAGCATGAGAGGTGAGCAGGAAAGCGAAGGGAGGCATTTACTTGGCAAATGTCGACAATCGGCTTTTGTCGACATTTGCGAAGAAAGTAGCAGATACGCAGCCAATTTTTGTGCTTGCGTTTCCTCCCGCATGTGCCGGCGTTGCGCTGCAACTTTTTACGGGCGAAGCACCTTAAGACGTCGCTTCGTCCATGGCTCGTCCCTTGGCATCCGTGTACACAATGTTGCGCATGCGCGAGGAGCATTCGATCGGACTGGATTGGATTGGATTGAATTGGATTGGATTGGATTGGATTGGATTGGATTGGATCGGATTGGATTGGATTGGATTGGATTGGAAATGTATGTACTGTGCACACCCGTTGTCACTCATTTACATGCGCGAGTGGGCAATGCCACGGGTGATTTACGGTAAGAACGATCCACAGTGCACTCGTTATGATTCGCTTCGTGGAGATGCGTGAATTTTTTTCGCTTACTATCATAACAAGCAACCCAGCGAGTATTCCTAAGAAAATGAACACGGGCGCAGCCGGTTAATTGCGTATTTTTTGCCTTCGATGTACCTACACTTTTCTTTGCGCTAAACAACAGGGAGATGTATGACAAGCGCCAGCGGTTCACGAGCTCCGAACGCTTATGACTAGTAAACCGCTTGGCTTTCGAAGCCTCTGGGTTACGCCGCGACGACGGAACGCCGTGTGGCTCTACTTGGGTCCAGCGAGCGAGCTAGGACGACAAGGCGATCCCCTAAAGTGCTGCACTTAATACTCCGTTGTGACACTGTTGAAAACAAAGGGCGGGTATATGCCTATTGAAAGGTGTGCATATTTCAGTTCATTCCGTCTCTATCGAGCTATAGTTGCGCATGCAGGGGTCATTCTCTTCTTATGCACTGCCAGGGGCGCATCTTTCGAACCCGCCCTCGATATGGCATTCCACTGCCGACTTCCGTCACACGGATGTGGCGTGTTTTCTCAGTTCTGCTTGCCCTCCGTTTCTAGCGTCGAAAGCTGTCTTTCAAGGAACCCCGAAGCCTACAATCGAGCAGCGCGGGCTTTTTCCCGAAGCGTGTAACGTGCTTTTTGCCGCACCGGTGGAGTGAGCTGTCCGGCCCGCCTGTTTTCGTTTCCACTCGGGCGAGAAAGCGGTTCAGAGTAATTGACGGTGTTTTCCTCTCGAAGCAACGACGACCACCGCGGTCTGTTGGCATCGTCGCTGTTGCTGCAGGTGCCCTTATGTCGCCGTTTTTGCTGCTTGCTTTCTGTGCGGTTCTTCTTGTTTCTGTTAAAGGAGCCATGAAGAGAAAATACAAATTCGTTTAATTTGAAAGAACTAGGATTCAGTATCTCACTCAGCTCCATTACAGTCACAAAATATGTTTTTTAACGAAAAAAAAGCAAGAAGTATTTAAAAACTTTCAAATTTTGCGCCATAGTGACGTGTTATGAGCAAGAATGACGTCATACGGGCCAACAATAAAACGTAATTTTCAGTGCGTAAACTGCATGTTAGCATTGAAGTGATGCGGTCAAATGGAACTAGAGGACCCATTACAGACGTCCAGTCATGTGTCGTCGCGACAGGTCAGTTAGGCGGCCGCCAATCGCACAAACAAGGTTCCGTGACGTCATAGAAAAGTTGCGGGAAATTGGCTAGGGGGTTGCGACTGCTTCACACGTTTTCTTTATATTGGTATCATTGTTATCGGGACTAAGCAGTCTTTCTAATAAACCCAACTTGTTTTTTTGTCTTCATGGCTCCCTTAAGGATAGCACCTAATCTCATCAACGACAAAAAAAATTAGCCCAGCTTCGCTGACCTAACGTCGCCAACGATGATGCTAACAGTAAAGCTGCTTGACGTTCCCCGATCGCAAGGCTAAGCTCCATAGAACTTGAGTGATTGATTGTATACGCTTTAACACGCCGACGCAACGCAGGCGATGAGGCGCGCCGTAGTGGAGGCCTCCTGATTATTTTTATCCACCTGAGGGGGATCTTTAACGTGCTCCGAAATCTCGTACACACGGACGTCTTTGCTTTTCGCCTCCATTAGAAAAGCGGCCGCCGCGGCCGGGAGTCGAACCCGCGACCTCTATAGAACTTCTCAAAGCCGGCACGTCGATTCCCGTTCACGCCAATTCATTTTTGCCGTGGTCCACTGCTCGCGCCGCCTACTGTAACTTTTGCTGCTTTCGAACTTGCAACACTGCAAGGAGGGTGCGCTGCGAGTGCTTTTTGTTTTTTCATGGCGTATTTTTTTTATTCAAGCAAGCATGTATTTCTAATTAAATGAACATGGCAAATATCACTTATGTACAGATCTCTCGCCTCAAATATGTCTAATGCTTTCTTTTTGCTCAACGATGTTGACAAGTATAAACATTGCCACCATATTTAGTTGCTTAGAAAAGCTGCGCCTAAATAAGGGCCTCGTTCCAGCATCCTTGTAACTCGATGCATGTGTGCAATATCTGGCCAGTGTAACTAGGAAAAAATTATATAAGGATGTATGTGACGTAGTCTTCCCAGTGCCACTGTATAGAGCTCTGTACAGCAATGGTCCAGGACAAGATGTGTTAAAAAGAGTCAAGCGAATGGAAGTGTCACCTGGGGCAAAGACTTTCTATTTTAAATTGCACACGGGTACACTTTCAGTCGCTACTTGGATGAATGAAAGGGGGCTCTCGGTTCCATGGGGAACCGACTGCCCCATTTGCAAACAACCCGAAACTGTGGAGCATGTTTTTCTTCATTGTTGGGCCGCAGTGTTCCTTTGGGATGTCCTCCAACGGTCACTCCAGAAAGATTTTCCACTTAGTCCACACGGTATTCGTTTTTTGTGCATTGATAGAGAGGATGGTGTACCATTTGACAGTGTCATGTTGTTAGGTCTGCACAGCATTTGGTGTTCTCGCATGGCTTGGCTGCATTGCGATGTCGACGCGCGACCAACGAGACAGTATTTTAGGGAAAGTGTGTCACAGTTTGTTGAAGTTCAGAGAGCGAAGAACTCTCCGCCAGAGTGGTTGTCTAAAATTGAACCCCTTACTACGCTTAGGGAATTTTAAATGACAACACCGGCCCTGGGGGGCATGGCGGCATTACTGTGATTTTTTTCTTTGTCATTGTACCTGGTACCTTGCGTTGCTGTCCGAGATGGGCAATAAAGAAAAAAAAATGTGTGCTTCGCGTCTGCTCTCCTCCTGGCTAGGTTATGCCCTCTCGACATAGCTGCGACCGCATTACCGCATTTCGTCCACTAAAAGCCACGACCAAGAACAACTTCAGTGTTAAAAACAAAAATTGGAGCAGCGTTATCGGGTACCGTCAACACCACGTCGACTTCTGGTGTCGGCCCCATTCGCACCGCATGAAAACTCTTCCGAGCGGTGAAAACTTTCCGCTCCTGCTCGCATGCCATGTGTTAGCAGCGCCTTACGACCCCGGGGGTTTCAAAGGATGCCCCAAGGTGGCGCTGCGGAATTTTTGCTCACGGTCAATGCCACCGGCGACGCCTGATTTTCTGCAATACGGGGCCTCTAGCGCTACGCCTTAAAAGGTATACAATAAATTTCATATATTGAGGACAACTGGCGCTATACTTGTCCCTCCCTGCAGTTTATGGTCAAGGTTGACCGCGTTTCCCTTCACCGCATTTTCCTTCAGCGTTGCCGCCGCGTTTCCTTTCCCTTCCTTCAGACGCGGCGATCATTTCACGACGTACACTGCGTCCCCGCGAATGGTATATTTACGGCAGCACTTACAACGTTTTAAGGGGGTGGGGGTGGGGTGCTGTAGGTCCACCCCACAGTCAAGTGAACGGGAAGAATAGAAGAAAGAGGGCGTACCCCTGCCGTTAAGTAGGCTTGCCACCAATCTACATAAGTCAGCTGACGGCCTCCCGAACGGGGAGAGAATTTCACCTTTACACGTACTTCCTGTCACCGTGTTCTTTTTCGAAGCAGGACGTAACCATGGCGACCGCCTCGCACTTAAGTTGGACGGAACGAAAGGGCCTTGAAGCCGAAGGGGCGTCAGTGTCTAAGACCCTGCCCGCTCGGGATCAATATACGCTGCCTTGAGGGCGATCTACCTGCCAATCTCTCTCGCCCTCGGCTAACCTTTTCCCTCTGTTCCCTTCCCATACTTCCTTGCTTCCCTTACAGGCGGCTCTTTCGCCCCCCGGGGCTCCCTCGCTGTACGAGCGCGCATTCCGCTTCCGGGCTCAATGTCTTCGATGCAAAGGCATTGCGTGTCCCGTAATATACCTGTCGAGCCAGACGTGTATGTGCGCCCCGGCCTCATATCCTGTTGTCGGAGCGCTGTGCCCTGCGTCGGGTTCTTTTTCCTCGTTGCGCCGTTCCCTATGCATGCTTCCGGCGTTGACGGCGGCTTCCGTGTTTACGGTCAAAGTGAGCCGTGTCCTTCAGGTGGCCTCTCGGTCAGCTGAGTCATGAAATGCAGTGGAGTCACGGATTCTAACCGGACAGATTGATGGTGCGTGCTGTGAAATAGTTGACTCGCTTGGTGCAGCCATCCCGTTAAATCATTTCGACTCCTTTTGGGAGTAAAGTTTACACTACTCTATGTATTAAATTTATTCCGTTTTCATAAATACAACACGTTTTCACGAATGATTGAATGAATGAATGAATGAATGAATGAATGAATGAATGAATGAATGAATGAATGAATGAATGAATGAAAGGGGGGATCATTTCAACATATACCCGGACTACTTCGGGTGCCGTATCACTTGCGGCAAATCCCATGCGTCGTTCGCACACAGGAGATGAAGACACGAACACTTTCATATTTTTTGTCTGTTCTTGTACTGTGTCTCCCAGCCCTCCCCTTTAGAGACTTCACGTTCGAAACACCTGCGGGAACTTGAAGCTTCAGCAAAGATCGGGGCGTGCTCGAGTTACAATACCGTATACACCACAACGTCGCCACCCATCTGCCCGCACTCGTTGACGCAGAATCGACTGCATTCATATGCTAATGCGAACGAAAAAGTCTCTCGCATATCTCATTTCAGTCACAACATTCTGGTCCGCCTTCTGTTGATCACCCAGCAACCTCAGCTTTCGCATGCATGGATCCGCAATCTCGCTTGGAGAGCCCGGTATTGAAATAGTTTTATGCACCAATTCGCTCCGAACCAGCGAACTATTTTTTTTTCCATCGTGACCTTCGTCGAACCGTACGCGCCTGAATGCGCTCTGTAGCATCTTGCCAGCGCGCATGTTCGTGGGAACATCCCGGAGACGCCCCTACGTCAACACCGGAACCACGCTGTCGTCAGCAATGCATGTGTAGCGGCGCTATTAGCATGAACCGCGTTTCTCGTGTGCGCCGAGCCAAACGGTCTGCTGGTCGTGGAGATAGCGGCTCTGATTCTGGGAACAGCGCGAGTGGGGATCCATATGCAAATTGAAGCCTCTTGATGAGAGCCCGTCAGGCCTGTATACCGGCTTGCTTCGCAACTCGCTTTCGCCTATCCACGCTCTCGCGAAGCTACTTTCATTTCCCAAAGCCCTTCATTTGCTTTGGAGAGCTTGAAAAAAAAATTGAAGGAGAGATGAGCCAGCTCACAATACCCCTACAATACATGCCTTTGTTGGTGCAAGAATAGCGAACGTAGGAAATTGCTTTTCAAGAAAAACGCAGGCGAAAAGTTTCCAAGAACGGAGTTAGAAAGTGGTTACTTTATTTTTGGAATGTTATGATCATATCTGATTAAAAGAGGACCCGAATTTTTACGGTTTTTATTCCGGATGGTCACGACTTAAGCTCTAATTTTGAAGGTGAAGATTTTATTTACTCACTTGTTTCCTGGCAGCTCGTGATGTTGTTCCAAGAAACAAAGCGCCCAAAGAAAAAAACTCACACAAATAATCAGAGGGTGGCGCTGCGATCGCCGCGGTGAACAGTCGTGTTTACATCGGCTCCGGTTTTAAATAATGTTCTCGCTTAGTTAATTACGTCGCGTCGCCGGATTCTTCCGCCGTGACATCCGTGAAGTCGACGTGCATCGACAGACACCGAGATTACAGGTGTGCGACCGGTTTTATGAACATCACCGGGACTTTTGTGCCAGCAACGTGCAGCCGTTGGCTAAGCCTCGCCAACCACAGCAGGTGCTAAGCCTATCGAACGCAACAGCAGCGTTCCGCCGACGGGCGGGCGCAGCCAGCTGCCCTTTACGAAGGCTCCCTGCGGAGCGAAGATCTTCTAGCAATGACCATGAACGTCGAGGTGATGGGAGAAGATATTTCCCCCGACGATTTATCCACGGAGGCAGGGTGGAGAACTGCCGGCGCACGACAGTCGAGGCTTCGACAGCGAAGCGCGAACATGTCGTCCTCTGCCAGCGGCGCTACAATCAAGGGCTCAACGAAGTCCCGGGACAAGGAAACCAAGAACGTCAAGATGCAGATCATCAAAGCAGCACGCATGCCGGTACTACCGAGAGAAGAATTCAAGATCGTGCTGAGGCCGCAGGGTGGCCTCAATATCGCCAAGGTGGGATCTCCCTTAGTATCGGCAGCCATCCTAGCAGCTGCTAACATCTCAACCAATGACAGCATGGGGGATACCATCTGCCCCAATGTACAGCAAAATATTGTGGTCGTCAGTACCCCAAAGGACGCCAACGCCATTCGCTACGCAGCGATCAAGACGATCGTAGTCCAAGGCAACCGTCACGACGTGAACGCCTACGAAACCGCCCCGTACGACTCCACCAAGGGCGTCGTACGTGGAATTCCCATAGAAGATAGCCCAAGGGACATCGAAAACAACATCGTCAACCCAAGGAACCCTTTGGCCCTGGGGGCCAAACGCATCGGCACCACGACTACAGTGATCGTCGCTTTTAGCGGCCACAAAGTTCCCAACTACGTTCGCTACGGGGCGGCGCTCATCCCCTGCCACCTATACCGCAAACAAATCGACATGTGTCACCAATGCGGCCGGTTAGGCCACCGTAAGGATGTGTGTCCCACTCCGACGCTTCGTACGTGTAGGGGCTGCGGCACTCAAAACCCTGAGCCGGACCACAATTGCACCCTAAAATGTGGACTTTGTGGAGGAGCACACCTCACCGCCGACAGAGAATGCAAGGCCCGCTACAAGACGCCTTACATCGTCCGCAGGAGGCAATGGGAGAGCCGAAAGGTCAATGAACAACTTCCACCGCGCAAGGAATTCCCGGCTCTCCACCGGAGCTCAAGCAAGTCAAGAACGCCTTCTAGAGACCGCTCCGCCTCCCGTAATCGCAGCACTATAAGAAGTAGCTGCTGTTCGAGAGAGAGCAGCTGCAGTAGGAACGACGCAAGCACCGACAGGCGCTCGTCGAGCGACGGAGTCACTTGGGCCGATACCATTAAAGGTGGCAAGAAGGAAGCACTAGGAAAAACGAATGGCAACCAAAATCAAAGGCAACCACAGAGAGACGACGAAATCAACGCGCTCAAGCAAGAAAATGCACTCATGAGAGCCACGATTCAGAAGCTCACTGAGGAGATCGCGGCGATAAGAAAAGAACACCTGTCCGCGAACGTCGCAAGCGTCGCAAGTCCGCCCAAAGCAGGGAAACAGCCTACGCCAGTGGCCGACGAAGACGACTACACCGACGAAGATCAGCACAGCGAAACTCCGGCGCCCAAGAAGAGGGCTGTCTCTGAACCTTCATTCAAGAAGCAGACCCGCGCAGCGATCAGGGAGCTGCGAGCAGAAAACAAAGAGCTCAAACCAGAGATCCAGGAGATCAAGGAGACTCTCACCAGCATGAAATCAGCGATCGAGGCCATCATGAACCACCCGATATTCACCCAATACGCCCAAGTGCACGGCAACCAAGGCAATCACCCGCAACCCACGTTCCAGCTAACATGGCCTCCAACGCACCACAACTAACAGTCTGGCAATGGAATTGCCGCAGCTTCAACGGCAAGAAAGCGGCAATACAACAGCACATCAAATACGCCAAGAATGCACCAGACGTCATACTACTCCAAGAAACACTCGAGGACGCCCCGACCCTTCCCGGATACAGAGCTCACTCCAGTCCGACGGAGGGCCGAGGCGTCTGCACCTTCGTCAAGAAAGGGCTCCCCTTCATAGAGCATGACTACAAGAATACCAAGATAGAGCATACCTTCATCGAACTAATACCAACAAGGAAAAGGAAGTGCAGCATCTTCATCCTCAATATATATAGCAGTCCCACACAAAGACTTCAACGCTTCAGGTCACTCCTGCACAGAGCCTGCAAGACGGCAGACCGGCATAGACTCCTAATTGGGGGAGACTTCAACGCCGCTGACCCAGCCTGGGGCTACAGCTACAGCCTCGCTAAAGGAAGAAACTTATCGCAAGATGCACACGAGCTCGACCTCGTCCTCATTACGGAGCCGGCTCACCCGACAAGGATAGGCAACTCGGTGTCTAGAGATACCACGCCCGACCTTACTTTCATCAAGAACTTTGGCTCGCAACCGGCAACGTGGCACAACACATCCACGGACCTGGGCAGCGACCACTTGATAATAGAAATCAAGATCCCTCTTCCTGGAGCACACCATGCTGGCACACGTAAATTTAAATGGATTGACTGGAACGACTTTAGGAAACTAAGAGAATCGCAACACGACGAAAACTCAAGCCAGATTACGGACATCGATGCCTGGTGCCGAGACCTCACAGGCAGCGTCGAGGCAGCAACTAAGGAGATCGAGACTGAACTTGAAGTAGACAAGATGGACAGCCGATTGGCACACATGATTGAGGCCAAGAACTCTATACTCGCGCGTTGGAAAAAACAACGCCTCAACCGCAAACTTCGCAAAAAGATCGCGGAGCTAAATCGCAACATGGAGGACCACTGCCGGGAGCTTTGCAAACAGCAATGGCACGAGCTTTGCAACGCGATCAACGGACAAATGCACAACGGCAAAGCGTGGAACATCCTAAGACAGCTACTAGACGAAACGAAGACGAAATCGCATCAGCGTGACCGACTGGCTAAACTAATACACAAGGAGATAATGGCCAAGGGCGAGACGGCTGTCAAAATGCATCTATTGGACAAGTACGTGCCGCGGTCGACCGCGAAACAACACGGCCCTTATACTGGCGAGACTAATGAAGCCCTAGACCGCGACATAAGCATCGAGGAAGTGAGAACGGCACTCTACGACCTCAACAGCAGATCGGCGCCCGGCCCTGACCGGGTAACGAACAGAACGCTTAGGAACCTCGATGACCAGTCAATAGAAGCCCTAACAGATTACTACAACGAATGCTGGAAAACAGGCAAGCTCCCCCGACAGTGGAAGAAGGCCAAAATGATTCTAATCCCGAAGCCGGGCAAGCCCTCAGACCCAGAAAACCTCAGGCCTATATCGCTGACGTCCTGCGTTGGAAAAGTTCTCGAGCACGTCCTCCTCAATCGGTGGCAAAAGTACCTCGAACGAATAGAAGCCTTCCCCCACACGATCATCGGATTCAGGCAACACCTGGGCACCCAAGATGCCATGCTTCAGCTCAAACACCAAGTAATAGACGGCCAAACCAGCGGTAACAAAGCCATATTAGGTCTCGACATACAGAGCGCATTTGATCAAATCGAACACGCTGCAATCCTAAGACAAATATCGAAACTCAACCTGGGAGAGCGCAGCTACAACTACGTTAGAGACTTTCTAACAGACAGAAGCGCCGAACTCTTGGCGGGAGACTTAAGAGTCGGCGAACGTACCATGGGGCACAAGGGCACCCCACAAGGGTCTGTAATCTCCCCAATGCTCTTCAATCTTGTCATGATCGGAGTGGCCGAGAGACTCGAGAAGCTTGAGGACGTCGAACATACGATCTACGCCGACGACATTACCCTATGGGTATGCAAAGGCAGCGACGGAAACATCGAGACAGTACTCCAGAGAGCGGTCAACGAGATCGAAGATTACCTCCAAGACACTGGCCTGAAATGTTCACCAAAGAAGTCGGAACTACTCTTGTACCAACCGGCAAGAAAACACAAGAGTAAACCACAAAGGGAACGGGATAAGATCACGATACGCACCAAAGATGGTACCATCATACCCACGGTACCTAAGATCAGAATCCTCGGAATGGTCATCGAATCTCATGGGAGGAATGGGGACACGGTCAACCGTCTCATATACAAGACAGCCAACGCCACCCGGCTACTCAAACGAGTAACCTCGAAACGGGGAGGCATGAAGGAGGACAATGTAGTCCGCCTAATTCAAGCGTTTGTGATCTGTCACGTAACCTACGTGGCTGCATATCACCACTGGTACCAAAGTGAAAGGAAAAAGATCAACATACTGATACGCAAGGCTCACAAGATCGCTCTCGGCCTACCGGATACCACGAACACCGATCTGCTGCTACAACTAGGAATCCACAATACGCTCGAAGAAATAACAGAAGCACAGAGAGTGTCTCAACTCGAACGGCTATCGGCAACAAAGACAGGTCACAAAATCCTCGAAAAACTGCATATCAGATACCACAGACAGCAAGGAAACAAGAGCACACTCAGCAACGAAGTTCGCCAAGCCCTACGCATAGACCCAATACCTAGGAACGTTCACCCAGAACACAACAAAGGCAGGCGCCAAGCCCGAGCCAAGGCCCTCACGGACAAACTCAGCGAGGACCCCGGCGCTCGCTTCGTCGACGCTGCAGAATACGCGGGCGGCAGCCGCTACGCCGTGGCGGTAGTTGACGCTGCAGGCACTACAAGATCCGCTGCGAGCATAACTTGCGTCAAGTCCGAGGAGGCCGAGGAGGTGGCCATAGCCCTGGCGCTTGCCGACCAAGGCTGCACTACAGTCCTCAGCGACTCACGCCAAGCAGTACGGAATTATGCCAAAGGGGAGATCTCACCCAAAGCGGCCCGCATCCTGGAGCGAGCCGACCTTCATAACCGGAAACACATCACTTGGTTCCCAGCACACGAAGGCAAGGTCTCAGAGACAAACGAAAACAGAAACGAGTCGGCCCACGTCGCAGCGCGCGCTCTATCTCTCCGCGCTGGCAACGAACAGGCCACACAACTCTGGTTCAGCACTAAGGACAGACTCGTCAACTACCAAGAGATCACCAAAGCGTATCGCCTGGCTCGCAGGACTCTCCCTCCACCCAGCGACAAGCTGGACAGAGCCCAGGCTGTCATCTTCAGACAACTGCAGACCGGAACCCTCCTAACGCCGCTACTTCTGCACAGACAATACCCCGATGCCTACCCAGACAGCAAGTGCAGGGTCTGCCGAAGGGAGACGGCTACTCTAACGCACATGCTGTGGAATTGCAACGAACACCCCGAAGAAGCAAAGTCCGGAACCCTTCCGCCGCGACTAGCAGCGGCGCTGACATCCTACGACCAAGGAGAACAACTCTGGGCCGTCCAGCAAGCCCAAGAGGCGACAACGAGGCAGGCTTCCGACACCCCGCATGTGGGGAGAAGAAACCTAGCCAAGACGTCTCCCCGACGGTGACCTAGGCCCGGTCGACTAGCGTGCGTGCACGCGAGTTTTGCAGGCACATAATAAAGTTTATTCCACTCCACTCCACAAATAATCACACCGGGGTTCCCTCGCGGGAACCCTGGTGTGATGCGACGCTGAAGGGGGTCCATTGTGCGTTTCCGTTGGGTCGATTGCAATCGTCGGGTAATGCGAGTGTTAAGAATTCCTCCGTTCTCGGAAGGCGTGCCTAAAGTTCACACATCGCTGACGGGGAAGAGCTCGGGAGGACCTTGAGGCCCCGGATCAAGTAACCGAAGACGAGGATCGGAACGAAAAGCGGCCGCTGTTTACACCATGCGGCGCATCCGACACCATGCCACTGACCCCGGACGGTGCGGCGCCAGCGAGCGACGTGTGTTTATGTGTGTGCGCGCTTGCAGACGAACCGACGCCAACCATCGCCACTTGAGGCACCGAGACTCTCCTCTTTGTTCGTGCCCTTACCCTCTTTCAGTAGTGTATACTTGTGCGTATAATAAAACAGAGCTTCAAGTGAACCCAAACTGTTCGCATCGTTCCTTGGAGAGCTCCTGCGCGCGCGGCACCAGCCGCCCCGTTAAGTTACGCGCAGTCGAGCGGGAACTCGCTAATATCTAAAGGCAAGTTCACGCCTGCGGTTTTCCGTACTGTTTTCGACAAAGAAAACACTACTCAACATTTTTGGTGCCGAAACCCGGGAGAAGTCGACCAAGCGACACCGAGAGCATCATGGATCGACTCCAGAGAAAGCAAGCAGCAATTCGCAACAGCATCGACAAGACCATTGCAACCGCCAATGAGCTACTGCAAGCGTCACCAGCAGCGATCGGTGAGCTGGAAGAATTGTTTGACTTGCTTATCCAACAATCTGAAGAGCTTAGAGTAGCTAACGAGAACGTCGAAAAGAAGATAGACATCGACCAGCTTGATGAAGAATTGGCCAGCTGTAGTGCGTACAGCACAAAAATAAGCTCGATGAAAACAATCCTCAAAAGAGCTTTCAAAATGGGAACAGCTAGCGACATTGCCCCGGCGGTTTCATCGCAAGTTAACACCAGTTCAACGAGCAACACACAGTCCTCGGCTCCCGCGTCAAGTACGACGTCGTTTCAATCACGAGAGGCAACCACCAGACTTCCGAAGCTCGAAATTGCAAAATTCAACGGAGACGTGCGCTCATGGCCGAAATTCTGGAACGAATTCGAGTCGACAATCCACAAGAATTCAGCGCTTCCAGCCAAGCTATCTGACAGGACGAGCTGCCGCTGCAATCGAAGGCCTTACGTTGACAGACAGAAACTACGAGATCGCGGTCAAAACCCTTTTGGAGAGGTTCGGCAAAGATGAGGTGATCATCGAGGATCATATGTCGCGGTTGCTGTCGATTCGACCCGTGCTGAACGTCGAGGAAACAGGGAGGCTGAGGATGCTGTACGATGAAATTCAGGCTGGTGTCCGAAGTTTGGAGGCGTTGGGCGTGCCGCCGAGCGGCTACGGAGTGCTGCTGCTCACGGTCCTCCGAAAGAGCATTCCTAAGGAGCTTCGCTTGGAGTACTGTCGCAGGAAGACAGCTCGCAGTGATGGAACCGAGAATGAGCTACTGAGTTTTCTAGACTTCCTGCGAAATGAAATCGAGAGCAGAGAGAGAGCAGAGTACGGTACTTGTCGGTTTCAAGAGTCTCATTCGCCACGAAACAAACAGAACCGCATGGGAAACGACCAAAAGCAGGCATCGTCGTCAGTCCTGTCAGCGTTCGCGGATAAGAAGGAAAATGCATGCGCCTTTTGCAAAGCACGTGATCACCTGACAGCCGACTGCCAGGCGGGTGTTTCTCTCGAACAAAAGAGCAACATACTGAAACAAGAGAGACGTTGCTTCAAATGCACCAAACGAAACCATCGAGCAGCTGAATGTCGTACGGCAAAATGGCTCACTTGCGCGAAGTGCTCAGCTCGACACGCCACTGCTCTTTGCGGCCTCAACAACAGACCCGCCCAGGAACCATCGAGCCAGGTTGCGGCCCCGCCAGCGCCTACCGCAGAGTCGTCACTTCAGGTAGCAGCGACGGTTGGCGCTGTCCGCATTATGCTGCAAACTGCTCAAGTTTGGGCAGAGGGACCTCACGAGCGATCCAAAGTGAGGCTCCTCCTCGACGGAGGAAGTCAGCGCACATTTGTGAAACAAGAACTATCGCGACGGCTAAAACTCCGCGTCCTGGGAGAGGAAAAACTGACAATTATGACCTTTGGCAACGAGAGGCCCACTGAGCAAAGAAAATGCCGCCGCGTCGAGCTGTGGCTGCGCAACCAACACAGCGGAAACGAAATCCGAGTGGAAGCGTTGGAGGTCCCTCTTATTTGCTGCGACGTGATACCAGCTCCTGAGATGACCACCGTGGCATACCTTAATGAACAAGGAATGGAGGTCGCCGACTGCTCGGTCGATGGGTCCCGTCTCGACGAAGTAGGACTCCTCCTAGGAGCCGATTATTACTGGGAGGTGGCCACCGGTAACATCAAGCGCCTACAAAGCGGGCTCGTCGCCGTGGAGACGGTTTTCGGATGGACGTTGCAGGGAAGTGCGTCAACTTCGTCATCCGCTGTCGCCTATCACGCCAGCACCGGGGTCTTGCGCGTAACAGTAAGCGCCGACCTGGATGACGACAATCTTTCCAAGCAGCTAAAATCATTCTGGGAGGTGGAGCACATAGGCATTACGGACAAGCCAGATAACACCCACACCGAGAAGCAAGTGCTACAGGACTTCAAAGAAAACGTCGCTTACAAGGACGGTCGCTACTGCGTTGCCCTTCCCTGGCAAGAAAACATACACGAGCTTGCGGATAACAAGACGACGGCTCTTGCGAGGCTCTCCTCTCTGACTACAAAGCTTTTGCGCAGTGAAGGCACGGCTGAGGCCTACGACAGTGCGATGCGGGACTACCTCCTTACCGGACACGCTGAGGAAGTTCCCGAAGCGGGTGAGTCCCCGAGGGGGCCTGTTTATTACATGCCGCGTCGCGGCGTAACGCGCCCGAGCAGTGAAACTACCAAATTAAGAGTAGTTTTTGATGCTTCGTCAAGCGCACCAGGTCAGCGGTCTTTGAATGAGGTACTATCTGCTGGGCCGAACCTAAATCCGAACCTGTCGGATATCCTCATTAGGTTCAGGATGCACAATGTGGCCATCATGGCTGACATTGAGAAGGCCTTTCTCCAGGTTGGGCTTGCGGAAATGGATCGCGATGCACTACGCTTCCTTTGGTACGAAAGCGTTCCCAGACGGGGAGAAGTTCTTCCACCGATCAAGGAGTATCGAATGACAAGAGTGCCCTTTGGAGTTACCTCTAGTCCATTTCTGCTCGCAGCTACCTTAAAGCACCATCTCGACTCTGTGCATAACTTGTTTCCTGCAACATCAGAGATGCTACGTAACCACTTGTACGTGGACGATCTTGTAACGGGAGCTGACACCCTGGAGGAGGCGGAAAAGATTTGTCGAGAATCACAGGAAATCATGCAGCTAGCTGGCATGAACCTCCGTAAATGGAAATCGAACGAATTCAAGCTCGAAGAGGCATTGTCGGAAACAGATCGAACCAAAAGCGGATTTTCCGACGTGACGATGACAAAAATTCTTGGAGTCGAGTGGAGGCCAGAAAGTGACGATTTTGTGTTTGAGATGAACACGCTGATTGACTTTTTGAGCAAGCGACAGGACACGAAGCGATTTCTTCTGCAGGCATCTGCACGCGTGTTTGACCCCTTTGGCTTCCTCGCGCCAATTTCGACTACTGCGAAAGTAATGTTTCAGAGCCTGTGGGGACGAGGGACAGACTGGGACGAAAGTCTCCCGCCCGATATAGCTGAGACGTGGGACAAGTGGTGCCACCAGCTGCCTATGCTGAGGCAGATCGCAACACCTAGGCTGCTCGCTCGTGGCCTCAGCCATGCGTGCACAGAAGTGGAGCTCCATGTGTTCTGTGATGCCAGCCCAAAGGCATACGGCGCTGTTGCTTATGTTAAAGCAAGGACAGAAAATGGATGCACCACGGTGACATTGTTGATGGCTAAAGCGAGAGTGGCTCCTCTCAAGCGACTGTCACTACCGCGACTGGAATTGATGGGAGCCGTTATCGGCGCACGGCTGGCAAAAAACCTGACGAAACAGTTGGGAATTGAAGGCATGACAGTTCACTGCTGGACAGACTCAACGATAGCCTTAAGCTGGATCAAAAGTTCCGCCTCCAAATGGAAGCCTTTTGTTTCAAACCGAGTCCAAGAGATACAACAACTGACCGATCCCGCAGTGTGGAAGCACTGTGCCGGAAAGGAAAACCCCGCAGACATATTAACCAGGGGTATCTTACCATCAGTTTTGGTGAATGCTAAGCAATGGTGGGAAGGGCCAGAGTGGCTCAACAAAAGCAAAACGTACCCCGCCTTCGAACCCTGCCTTGCTGATCCCCAACTCTGGCAAGAAGAAATCAGAACGCCGGTGCTAAACACCATAACAGACGGCGAACCAGCTGTTCTGATAAACCTAAGCGAAAAGAGTTCCCTCACTAGAGTGCTTCGGACAACAGCGTGGATCAAGCGCTTCCTCTACAACTGCCGAACCTCTTCGGAGAAAAGGATGGGTAGCCTGTCAGCCGAAGAGATGACCGAGGCGGAGAGGTACTGGCTGAGGATTTCACAGATGGAAACATTCGGAAATGAAGTACGGACCCTCAGTGCATCCAAGCCGCTCGACCGAAAATCCCCGATAAAAGATTTGAACCCGTTCCTAGACAACGAGGGACTGCTACGGGTTGGAGGTCGGCTGCAAAACAGTACAGAGCAAGAGAGAACAATACATCCGATCATTCTGTCTGCGAGGCACCCTTACGCTGGCCTTCTGATTCGCGGGGAACACAAGCGGCTTCTACACGCAGGAGTACGAGATACGTTATCCCACCTCCGTGAGAACTACTGGATCATTCGTGCAAGACAAGCCGTGAAATCAGCCATAAGACGCTGCGTGCCGTGTCAAAGACAGAGTTGTCGACCTGCCGCGGAAGCTCAGGCCCCGCTACCAGCTGACAGGGTGACTCAGGCGGACCCCTTTGAGGTTACGGGTGTAGACTTCGCGGGCCCCATATTTTACACGGACCAAGGAAGCATGCGGAAGTCTTATATAGCGCTCTTTACTTGCGCTACAACCAGGGCGGTACACCTAGAGCTGGTAAGAGACCTCACTACTGAGACATTTCTTATGGCGTTGAGGAGATTTATTGCGAGAAGAGGAATACCGAAAACTGTGTACTCGGACAACGCTCTCACATTCAAGCGAGCCTCAGCGGACCTGAACAAAATCTTCCACGCCATCAAGGGAAGCGACACTCAGGCATACCTAAGTGACCATCGAATAACTTGGAAATTCATAGTGGAAAGAGCAGCATGGTGGGGTGGTTTCTGGGAGAGAATGGTACGTACAGTCAAGAACGTTCTCCGAAAGGTTCTTGGAAGAAGTGCACTCGACTACGACAGCATAGTAACCATTCTCACTCAGGCGGAAGCGGTTGTCAATTCTCGTCCGCTCACCTACGCGCACTCTCAGGCGGAAGAACTCACGCCTTTGACCCCGTCGCACTTACTCATCGGACGTAGGCTTACTAGTTTGCCCTCCCCCGGCGGTAATATCGTAACGACATCTACGAAGAGTACAGTCACAAGGCAATCGCAGCGACGCAGCGCCCTTATGGATTTGTTCTGGAGACGATGGAGACGCGAATATCTGCTGGAGCTACGTTCGGCGCACTTCGCAGCGGGGCTCCCGCAGAAGAGCGTCAAGGAGGGAGACATTGTCTTGCTCGGCGAAGATAAAACACCTCGCCAGCTGTGGAAACTTTGCAGGGTGGTCGAGACGTTTCCCGGACGAGACGGAAAGGCTCGGGCCTGCAGAATAGTTCTTCCTAATAAGAAAGAATTACGGCGGCCAGTTCAAGCGCTTTACCCTCTGGAGCTGTAATAAGAATGAGCAGAGGCTCATTGGGGGGGAGGATGTTAAGAATTCCTCCGTTCTCGGAAGGCGTGCCTAAAGTTCACACATCGCTGACGGGGAAGAGCTCGGGAGGACCTTGAGGCCCCGGATCAAGTAACCGAAGACGAGGATCGGAACGAAAAGCGGCCGCTGTTTACACCATGCGGCGCATCCGACACCATGCCACTGACCCCGGACGGTGCGGCGCCAGCGAGCGACGTGTGTTTATGTGTGTGCGCGCTTGCAGACGAACCGACGCCAACCATCGCCACTTGAGGCACCGAGACTCTCCTCTTTGTTCGTGCCCTTACCCTCTTTCAGTAGTGTATACTTGTGCGTATAATAAAACAGAGCTTCAAGTGAACCCAAACTGTTCGCATCGTTCCTTGGAGAGCTCCTGCGCGCGCGGCACCAGCCGCCCCGTTAAGTTACGCGCAGTCGAGCGGGAACTCGCTAATATCTAAAGGCAAGTTCACGCCTGCGGTTTTCCGTACTGTTTTCGACAAAGAAAACACTACTCAACAGCGAGAGAGAGACAGAGAGAGAGAGAGAGAGCAAACGTAGCGCGGACGACCGTCGACTGAGAGACCGGCCGGAGCGCGGCACTCCGCACCCGAAAGAGAGGAGACCGCGGAGAGAGAGGGCGCTGCACATGCGCACAGCGCGCTTGCGCCGCCCACCGGCGGAGTTAGAGAGCGCGGCGCACTGCGCGCGCCACAGATGTTGGGGGAGAGGGCGCGCTATCATGGCGAGAGGAGAGGGGGTGAGCGGAGGAGAGACGCAGCTGTGCGTACGCGGACAACGACGACGCAGGAAGGACAGGGCCGCCGGCAAGAGATGCTCCTCTCAGCGTCGCATCTAAAAAAACGCTTCCCTTCGTCGAAATCAAACCTTAGTCCCTCGCATTATGAAGCCTACGTCTATCCGAATGCGCAAATCCGGACACGGTATTTATATGCAAAGCATTGGAGGTGATCATCGCGCTGCGTCGTTGGGACGGACGCTGACGTTGGACAGGCCGTGCTGCATGCCGGGAATTGAGCGGCTGGTTTAAAAGTTGCCGAAAGCTATAGCATGACAGCAGACACGCCAGCGGAGGTGAATCTGTTTGTGATTATTCATTTGGTAAGGGGGATTTTTTACCTGGTGCGTGCGCGTGCGTGTGTGTGTGCGTGCGTGCGTGTGCGTGTGCGTGTGCGTGTGCGTGTGCGTGTGCGTGTGCGTGTGTGTGTGTGTGTGTGCGTGTGCGTGTGCGCGTGCGTGTGTGCGTGCGTGTGCGTGTGCGCGTGCGTGCGCGTGCGCGTGCGTGTGCGTGTGTGTGTGTGTGCGTGCGCGTGCGTGCGTGTGCGTGTGTGTGTGTGGTGCATATTGCTTCCTTTTAGGATCGGGTCAAGCTCTGCCAGTGGGTTTGGTGGCGTGTGGTTTGGGTTGCGTGAGGTTTTGGGTTGGGGTTGATTGGGTGTGGGTTTGGTTAAGGGTTGGTTTGGGGTTTTGAGTTTGGTTTGGTCTATACTGAATGGTGACAATCTTTTCGCGCACCCCCCTTCTCTATAGGGGAGTGCTTGGTTAGGTTTTTTTCGTTAATTATGAGACAAGATTCATCCAGGCAATTGCGTTAGGGTGTCATGCCGACTGCTGGAATACTTATTAAAAGGAAGAAGTGGACTTGGGCTGGCTATGTAATGTGGAGAACTGACAGCGGATAATCCCGACCATCAGGTAACAGAGTGCCTACCGAGCCAAAGGAGTAGAAGTAAGACCTATAAATCTGTACAAGGATGACATGAGAGCATCTGGAAGCTAAGAATCGGCCAAAAACGGCTGGAAGAATGTGGGAGAGGCCTGCGTCCTGCAGTGGACACAAGCAGGCTGATGATGATGGTGAAGACACGTTTATTTCTAAGCTTAGGTCATGTGACCATAGTTAGAATTTCATGGTAGCTCTATTCCAATGTTGTGTAATATTTTTAGAATTCTGGTACCCACCGCAAATTCTGTATCTAGATTTCCGTCTCCCAATTTTCCACCCGATTAGATGATGATGATACTGACGATACAGCTGAAAGGAGCCACGTATGAACAAGCCAGCAATAGCGCGCCAACCGGGCTTCTGGTGTAATGCGTCATATATCCCAGCCCTTTGCAATGTCGTTTGGGATCGCTGCGATTTTGAGAAAACGATTGGACGCCTCCAACAAAGAAAAAAAAAAACTTGCGTGACTATCGAACAATAGCCCATACTTCGACTCTTAAAAAACCGTGTGGGCTATTTCCCGCTCCACCAACTGTTCCCTATATGGAGTGAGACGACGTCTGGAACAACGGCCTCATCTGTTATTATAAGTTGATAAGACGTCCAAAGATACAAAGATATAGACACATCGCCGGTATCTTGTCCTTTCAAATTTTATAATGTTGACGCACGTGGATGCCGTCACGTTGAACGGCTCAAAAGCCAGAAACTGTTTTGCGACGTGGACTGCTCGTTCTATTTATCTTTCCTAATATCATACTAATGGGTTTATTTTAAAAAGTGTCCGACGATTACGTTTATATGACATTAAACATTCATTCAGCGCGCATATTAGGATTTTGTTTCTTTTTTTTTTCGGTGATTAACCGTTTCCGCACAATCCAGATCAGCACAAACCCAGAGACAATCACAAAAAAATCTATACTGGTTGTCGAGTAACTGCTTCCGAGACGTCCTGTTTAACCGGCAATTTCCTGTACCTATCGGAACCTAATCCAAAGACCCTCATACGCTAACGTAGCACCGACGTCTCCTTCGCGGCTCTCGCTCTAGTAGCACGCTCTCTCGTAACCACGGTGAAGGCTTTGGTCAAGCGGTCTACCAGAAGGAGTCTAGCAATAACCGTGCTCCCCTTGTCCGCCGCTTTCTTCCTCACTCTCCCTTCCACGCTAGCACCGTACTCTCCTCCTCGATGTCTTTCCTCCCGTACCTCATCCTTCCCTGTTCTCTGCCTTGGCTTGTGCCGGTTGGCTACGCCGACACGGTGTAAACCGAATAACGGCGCTTAAGAGCGCAGCTCCAACTCACCTCTATGTAAGTCCAATGAGCCGACCCCGCTGCACGAAATCACCGCACCTGCAGAACCGGAAGAAAACGCGAATTAAACAAAGGAATGCAGGTGCATTCAACATGTTTGCGTCCAACAAATTCGCGTTCAATTTACGCGCTGTTAGCGGCTTGCTAAGAAAGCCTAAAGCAGTTCGACGGCTCCTAGCAGGACGCTGTGTGAGTGAGTGAGTGAGTGAGTGAGTGAGTGAGTGAGTGAGTGAGTGAGTGAGTGAGTGAGTGAGTGAGTGAGTGAGTGAGTGAGTGAGTGAGTGAGTGAGTGAGTGAGTGAGTGAGTGAGTGAGTGAGTGAGTGAGTGAGTGAGTGAGTGAGTGAGTGAGTGAGTGTGCGTTGCGTTGCGTTGCGTTGCGTGTTGCCGTGTTGTGTTCTGTTCTGTTGTGATCCGTATGGGACATAAACTACGGGGACGAGCCTGCAAGAAGACGATGCAGCGTAAGTTCAGAAGAATATTGTCGCGAAGCGGAGATCTCTTGATGTTTTCTGGTTGTTTTTTAAGTTCTGCCCACAGCCAGGGCTCTTCCTCCAAAATGTTGTGTGCGAAAGCGCTTCGGACGCGGCTGGGCCGTGGCCCCCTATTTTTCTGAGAAACGGCTCCGGCGCGTGTGTCGGCCCGTCGGCCGACCGGGAGACGACGGCTGTTGGGGGAAGCGAACCCTCGCCTCGGCTTCTGTTACCGCACGCACTGGCGTCTCCGACCCCCCGTTGCGCGCCTACGCGGGCCGCTGTGTTCTTCCGACGACCTTCCCTTTTCTCCTGTTTACTTTAGTGCGTTTTGTCTAACTACTTGCTCTACGCCCGTAATTCTCCAAGCGCGCGTTTTCGAGTCGAAACCTTGTGTCTGTGTTTTTGGTCCTTTTCACTTTGGCGGGGACATGTCTGATTGGAGCTTAGAAGCGTCTTCCTGATTGGCTGCGGGTGTGCCTAAGACTTGCTCCCGATAGTCCGCACACGCTAGGATGCGCTTTTTCCCCGATGCGTCCCCCCAAAGCAAATATAACGCGGCCCCTCTGGCGCGAGAGGGAGAGCAGGAGAGCGGCGGCCTGCACCAGGGCTCACGTCAGATACTCTGCCGCCCGTCGTCGTGCCCTCCCGCCGGGAGACCGAGATCCAATCAGCCATGTCCCGCTAAGTACTCCCAATCTTTTGACTGTCTTTTTTCATCTATGTAATAAGTGTAATTGTTTCAAGTTCGTATGTGCTAAATGTCACCAATGTCATCAGTAGATTAAACAAGTTAACCTTTAAAACTTCTTCGACGCCTCGACTTCTTCATTCCGATCTTCATGCTACAGTAGCGGCAGTATGTAACCAAAATACTACGTTACAATATTTTCCCGTAATTGAGCCTTACCAGCTTCGCTGTCAAAAAAAACAAAACACACCAGACATATTCCACATGTTTGACAGTGCGAAAGAGTGTGGCACAGACGCTTCCTACGAGTGCACACTCAAGAGAAACAGGAACTTTTACGAGCTGCAGCAACAGCATCATCAGCGCAAGAATGACAATGACGACAATATTCGAACTGCAGAAACCTCGGAGCAAGTTAATTCGCTGGAAACAAACGCCAAATTCCTCACAATGCGCTCGGTGCTAACTTATCCCCCGACTTTCCACGACAAAGGCAAAGCTGGCACGCGACTTCAACGCACACTCCGAATGGTCGTGTCGGGCGCCTATCCCAGCTAGAAATAGACCCAACATGTGCCCAAACCCACGTGACGCCTTTCCCACGCCCGACTGCACGGGGCGCGGATTACGGTACCCGGACGTTGGATGTTTAACGAGACGGAATCGTTGCTGCGCCGTGACGACATAACCCCGATGCCAACCTTTGCCGGGCTTTGCAACAAGACCTCCGCTTCATTATTTATTCAACGCGATTAGTTGACACGCGCACGCCAAACACGCATTTCACAATGTCTAACACACACACGCGCACCGCCAACGAGCGCGTTTTCACTGTTGTGCAATGGAGCGCGCTGTCTCGATCAAATTCCGCAGAGTTAGAGTCGAGTACCAGACCCCCCCTGCTTTCATTCCACTTCAACTTTTAACGTTGGTTCGTGTAATAAGAGTACGAAGAATAAAGACAACGCTGCACTGTCGAAAGATGTGGGCGGCCGAGCGAGAACACAGGCTTGTAGCGTCCTTGACCCTAACGAGATGGAATTCCTCTACGCTTTAGTGAGATACGCAAAAGAAAAGTTTCTCGTTATCTTTGCCGCTTTTAGTTTTCTTCCCACTTCATTTTTTTCTCCTCTCCACTGCTCCTCTTTTTCTCCTACAGCGAGAAGAGTGTTCACTTCGGCAATAAAGGAGCGCTAGTGAGGCGTACAGCGGAAACGACCCCAACGGAAAGAGCAGGCGTCCGCACTCCACCAGCTTTCACAGGTGCCTTCCGCGGAGTCATCCGCAGCCCCGCGTGGGCGCGACGGCTGGTATAAATTACGCCGCTGGTGGCATTACTCGGGTTATGTGGCTCGTAAAGCAAATCAAGGGCGACGAAGAAGGCCGTGGTTTATCGTTAACTGCAGCCTTCGCGTGTGCAAGGGCGTGGTACCTCCCCTCCTCGTATTTCCTCCGCCGGCCGCCGCGCTGCCACACCATGCATAATGAGATGGGAAGGCCTTCCGCAGCAAATGAGGCGGTGGGTTGTTCGAGAGGGGAAATTCTCGGGCTGGAAAAAATTTTTTTTTTCTCTGGTTCTACTACAATTTTCGCAGCTCTGCGTCTCCGCGCTTTGCGAGCGACGACCGGCCGCGCGCTCCGGTGAAGCCAGAGATCATCCCTGCACAAGTAGAGATCAACTACAAGCGCGGGTAAAACGCTAAGCCCGAACGAATTGTGAAGCAAGGCGAAAACAGCGCAGCGGAGAAATTGGATTTTTTCGTTTTTACCTGCACCTCGTTTATTTTATACCTTCGCCGAAAGACGGTGTCGGGGAACGGCTCGAGCGAATCCAGGTAGTTTCGTGAATAAAAGAGCTTCTGTGGGAGCTCATCGCGGTCCGGGGTTAAATTTTCCATGCCTGTCACCTGCCTCTGTTCCCTTCCTCTACCTCGCAGTAGGTCCTCTCTTTTTTTACGTGTTCTATCTCTTTTTTAGCGTTACCTGTTTGCGCGCCCACCACTCGCTTTCCCGTATACCCGTGGCTGTACGAACGCACACCTGTGCGCTTTCCTCCCCTAAGCGCGTGTGTGTATAGGTATGCCTGTACAGCAACCGTGCACACGAGGTCCGGCCATTCCTCCGCAGTCAATGAGCCCTGAGAGATAAGTCCGCTCCCCAGAGAAGGTGGACGGTGGATGGAAGGTGACCCCATAGACGCTGATGAGAATTCGTTGCGTGGTGGACTGCTATTTGCGATGCCAGGAGCCGCAATCTACGCACGATAGTTCTCTCTCTCTCTCTCTCTCTCTCTCTCTCTCTCTCTCTCTCTCTCTCTCTCTCTCTCTCTCTCTCTCTCTCTCTCTCTCTCTCCTCCTTCTTCTTCTTCTTCTTCTTCTTCTTCTTCTTCTTCTTCTTCTTCTTCTTCTTCTTCTTCTAGTCTTGTTGCAGAGCTGGTATGCCTTCTTAATCTGTCCCACGCTTCTTCGTCTTGCGCACCTTCTTTCTTTTTCTTTCCGGCGCTTGCATGTAAATTGGTAGGAAATGAAGCGAAGGTCCTACGCCTCGTCCGTTGGATTCCCCCAATTTCGTCTTCCTTACTCCTAACGTACTCGGGTGTTCCTTTCGTTTTATCTTTGTGGGATTAGCGTTCAAGGGCGATTTGATTTGCTCGAGAGCAAAAATAAAAAAACGCCGTCGTCTTGGTAACGCTTCACATGCCATTTCATGCACCCCTCCGTAATAATCGGTGAGCCAAGAGTATCGACGTGCTTTTATTTTTTTAATATAGACCTGAAGACGTTTTGATGGCCGGCACAAAAGGGCTTAGGCATACCAGACAAAAGGACTATGTATGACGAAAGTGAATAAACCTGAATGAATGAATGAAAATGTAGCGTAGGCAGGCCTAACGAGATTTCCATATATGTTAATATTTGGGCGATTGCTTTGCGAGGCTCTGCAGCGCAGTAGCATAATGTAACTTTTTTTTTCTGGTAGCAGGTATACCTGGGCACGAGGGTTACGAGTGAAAACGTCTTGGAAGTGACACAACCACAGTTCGTGGTAGTGTAACACGCGTTTAAACGGTAAAATAGAGAAGCCCGCAGCAGTTTCAGGGGATGGTAGTAACCCCGTGTTACGCACGTAAGCGACTAGGAAGTTGGTCAAAGCTCGAATATGTGTGTAAAAATGCCACGCTAGCAATCAGATATAAAATTATTCTGAAAACTTAAAGGTTCAGGAAGCACAATCATAAAAATAAAGGTTCGGAAAAAGGCCTGTTCGGCTGATGAAAAGATTAGGACAAAAAAAAAAAAAAAACAGCCCCGTTATTTTACATTGACATCGAAATTTCTGCATTGTTGTACATCAATGATAGAACCCCTTTATTGCACATTTCAAGTATTCCTGTCGATTTTTTATGTCGCCGCGGACATACTCGTGCCCATACGCAGTGCTTCAAGGGCATGCAAGAACTAGTAGAACTGTTTAAAAATGCATACCTTAAGTGTGAATTCATGGTACAAATAAAAAATCATCACCGTACATCTATACACGCAACGATCAATAAGCGATGCGAGAAGCACGCGGCGTTTAGAAATCCTACCAAGCACACGCGGCTCACAAACGTTGTTGTATCGTCGCTCTCTTGTAAAAAATACGACTGTATAGGCGCTGTTTTTCTTCGGAATGCCAATAGCGCCGTTTTTTTGAATGTTTTGACGGCTCGATTCTATCTGTCTGGAGGTTAACAGAGAAAAGCAGCAATAGACGCAAGTCTGAGCCCTCATAGCACATCAATACATGCACGCATGCATGACAGTCGCCGCTATAGAAACTAAAGCTCCGCGGCACGTGTTCCGTTCGATCGGCCGAAACATCGCAGAGCGCGTGATTAATCATTGATCAACGACCCGCCTTCCATTGTGCGTCCCGCTTCCGGGTGTCTGCGCGTTTTTGCTCCACATCCGAAACAGAATTGCCGCAGGCACCAAGGTGATGCGCGGACTAGATAGCCGAAATTTTCACGCACGCATCCTCGCTTTTATCTATCCGTTTACGCGCGATACGCGATTGTTATAAAGGTTAGACTTGTCAGCTTCCGGGCATGCTGGCATTCATTGCGACGTACTGCCGCTCATTAACAGCCTAACGCTCGTTGCGTTGAGAACGCATACAAACAGCCGGAACGGTTGCACGATGGACGCGAAAGCAGACAAGGTTTAGCCAATGATGTGTCATCTGACTCATCTCTCAGTTTCATAGCGAGGCGAACTTAGGCTGGCGCACGCCGAGTGCTGGGGTTTGATTGATTGATTGATTGATTGATTGATTGATTGATTGATTGATTGATTGATTGATTGATTGATTGATTGATTGATTGATTGATTGATTGATTGATTGATTGATTGATTGATTGATTGATTGATTGATTGATTGATTGATCACATTCGCAGCAAGGTTCAAAGTAGGCACTCAGTGATGCGATTTCACGTCGCAAAACTGCCATGATGCATTTTTGAATTACTGAGTGTACACTCAGAGCAATGCACACCACGATCAAAAGTTTATGGACCAGAAAAATGGCATTTTTAGGTTATTTCTCTTCCGGTAGCAGCCCGACAAACGTGTGCACGCGATATGTCGCATAGTTATGGAAGTAATGAAGAATACGGCACATAGTACCCCGGGCTGCCGCGCGGGAGAGAAGCAACCCAAAATTGCTACTTTCGTGGTTCGTAATATTTTGCTCTTGGGTGTACATACACACTGCCCTACCATCAAGTATCAGAGGAACTGATAGTTCAGAACTCTCGTATACCAAAGTGGGCAGCAGCTTCAAACGAGCATGAAATCCCGCATTCGTATCAATCGCTGCACGAGATGTAATCGCGGAATTATTCCACGTGCGGTCGTTAGTCTAATCTCTCTGTACATCGCGGGCGGAGATCTCGCATTGACCGACAAGCACCGATTTAGGCTCGCAGCTGCTGCTTCACACATTTGGAGCCGCTTATACGGGCCACTTGCGTTCGCGGCCTAAATTATGTGATCGGCGCGGGGTACGCTTATAAACGCACCCCGCGCCGATCACGTAATTTAGCGTGAACATTTGCCGCGTTCCCGGGGCTCGCGGCAACGTCTAACCGGCGGTGATTGCGGAGTGTCTGCGTTAACGAGCTAGTACAGCGCTCTCGTTAAGCCATACATGACGGGAAAACCGCAGCTCGTGACGCTCGAGACACGATTGCGAGCGAGGAGAAAGTGGAAGTTTATTGCCTGCTCACGAAACTTGTGAAGTGCACTATTTGTGCATGGTTCTTGCTTTTTTTGTTTTACTGTATTCACCTGTCGTACTCTATTAACATACCGAGGCTACAGCCGTCTTCTCCTAGTGTGGATATTGAGTGTGTAAGGTATACGGCGACATATGCAGTACACCCTCATTATAACGGAATAGCATTATTCGAGTTCACATGGTTTCACCTGCAGTGCAAGTAGAGCTAATTATACCCGCTTGTAATTAAGTATCACTTATAACGAAGGCATTATCATGCACGGGGGCTTTGTTAAAGGATTTGTTGTACAGTGGAACCTCGTTATAACGAACAGTAATATAGAAATTATCGGCTATAGTGAACTAAATACGAACTTTGGTTGGTCACGCTTTATTTCAATGACCCTTATTCTTTTATAACGAAACTGGAACCGTGATCTCAGCGCCCGATATCGGATATAACGAAGAAATATTTGATCAGAAGGTTGAGAAGCTCCTTGGAAAGACCCCCGTAGTCCGAAACTGCAGAAGTATAAAGGCCTTTTGCTCCAGGACACTGCGGAAAACGTCATCCTGCTCAGTGCTGTAAGTATCCACCAGACGAGGATCATATCCTTCATCAAATAAACAAAGACGCAGGCCTGTTTTGTCAAGTCAACTCTGTTCTTTTGTAATTTCACGTACTCATGTTTGGGTTCACTGAGCTCGAAATGCAACAAGGAGAAAGGTAAGGGTTACCTTGTTTATAGTGGGTTCGAAGCCTTTAAAACAGCATTTTTGTATCAAGCATTTTTTGCGTGAGCCAGATTACCGATTTTTTATAGCCGATTTTTACAACGAATATCGGATATAACGAACTAATTTGCTGTCCCCATGCTACTTTGTTAAAACGAGGTGCGAGTGTATATGCCTCGTTACTTACGCTTTCGGAGCTCCATTTTCGCTGTGTGACCTTTTTCTGTGGGCAGTTGTACTCGTTCGTTTGTTTTAGACGTTCCAGCTACTAAACTAATGTATACTTCAAAGGTAAATCAGCTCGCGTTCACCTTCAAAATGCGTTTTATTTTCATAGCTATCGGTGCAAGTCCGTGCGCGGCAACGTGGGTGGCATGCTTAGGCCACAGTGGTATCAATACGCTGCCGAGTGCAGCGTCGGTTCAGGGAAGAAATTAATTATGAACATACATTAGGAGCTGGCGGGAAGACATAGGTAGACAGGCGAGTTGTGTCGTCCGCGTTTTTACCTTTGGGGAGTTATTATTGGGTAGTATGGTTACCATTCGTAACCCATAATTGACCCGCGGGAGATCCACTGGTCATCAGGAATTCACCAGTAATTTTGGTGTTATGAGTAACAAGTGAGTAACCGCTTGGTCCCTAGTAATTCTGGATCACGTGCGCAGCGTGATCAGCCATTAAATGAACCGCCCTTTGGTCAGCCCTGGGTCATCCCTCGATGTTCGCCTGCAAATCCATTGGTGAACGCCGTACGATAGTACAGGCATGAGCCACGGAGCTTGCCGAGTTCGCTGCTGGCGCTACACTAGTGTCGCACCAGTGTCGCACTGGTGTCGCACTGGTGTTCACAAGGTAACGAGTTGAAACTAAACCCGAATTCCTAAATAGTCTGCGAAATTCCCTATCTACAAACGACAGCACTAGCGTCTTTCGGCGCCATTTGCCTAGCAGCAAGCAATACGCGGCAAAATTCATGTGTCGTGGACTTGCGGCATAAAGTACAAAAAAAAAACAGTTTATCGCGAAAGAACACGTACCGAAAATGCTTCGTGGACGTTGATAGGATTAACCTGTTAAAACACACACACAACTCGTAACGAAAGCGTACGCAAAACAAAGATTTAAAACACAGCCCCTGAAACTTTCATTGACGCCGTATACGCGTCGCGTATACCAAACACACACAGAGACGACCATTTGGAGGCGACTTCCGGGGAGTAGCGCTCTCCTCGGATTTTCCTAATTGTTTTCTTATCGTAAGCCGTAAAAAGCGCTATCTTAGCTCGTAAAACAGAGAGCGCGGGACTCTTTTAATCCTTTTTCCAGCCGTTCGCTTTCGACGGGTCTACCCGTAAGTATTCCCTTAGCACCACTTCCTCGCCGGCAAGTTTCCGCTTCTTTCCATTTAAACCGTCACCGTGTTGAGCGTCATCCCGTTGTTTGTCTACTTATCTATTTTTATCCTCTGTCTGCCTTCTGTGGACGCTTCAATTTTGCGAGCCCCACCCCGCGACCATGAAGTGGCGTTGAGGGAGAGACAACTTTCGTTGGAATTCCAGAAAGACAAAAGGCAAGAAAAAAAGTCCGTCCTCTGCCATGTACGAGTACACGCACGCAGCAGACTGGCGCGCCGTGCGGAAACGGGAGTGGCCAAAGTTTGAAAAGAATTTCGAAATCCGAGGAGAGAGGGTTGAAGCGGAAATTCCATTGTGCGCCGCAATCGCGGTCCCCCTGCCTTGTATAGCGTCTGCCTTTTGGATTTTTACTCCGTACCCCTCCCTCTGCTCTCTCGGCATTTCACATTTCAGCGCTTGTACTTTTTAGGGAGTTCGCGCGTGGTGGCATCGTCGTCTTTTTGCACTCGGCTACTTGTATTTCTTCTGTCGTTTGGGACTCTACATTGACTGCGTCTGTTAATGGCTGCACCCCGCACACCTGATGAACAAACTCGTGACAACGCCTCCAAACGTTCTTCACAGTCGGGCAACAGCCCCTTGCTTCACTTCGTTCCTTTTTTTTTTCTTTAGTTGGTTGGCTTCGTCTTCATTTTTCTTCCAAACATTTTTTAACCTACATAAAGATAAGTAATGCCATAACCCATTTCAAATTTCGCGCTACGCGACGTCAGCAGTGGCGTAATGGGAGGAATACTTCAAAAAAGGAGTTATGAGCGCGCTAACTGTACGTTAGCATACGAGTCATAGAGACGGAACAGGGAACAGACAGCGCCACATGCACACAATCGCGTTTCTTGGCGGTTCGGCCTCGGTCAAGGACGCTACTCGCGCACGCCATCAGTTTCAGTTTTCAGTTTCAGTTTCATTTTATCAGACAAACATAGTAAATAGCATAACGTCAGTATACAGGCAGGGATCCCATAGTGAAGAACACTGCAGGCGGGACAACTGATCACCTGTTACGTCATAAGGACCAAACGAGAAAGCTGGTGACGTCATAAGGAGCTAGCGAGAAAGCTTACGACGAGCATCCACTCTCGCCGACGAGCATCTTCTTCCGACGAGAAAACTTCCGACGAGCATCCACTCTCGCCGGCCGTGCGCTACTCGCGCTACTGCCACAATGCGCGGCACCACAACATCCCATCCCTTTGCCGATTCCACCATGGGACGACTTCATCGTCGTTAACCCAAAGCCACTCCCAGTCACCGGTCCTACGCTTCGCCACTCCAACAAACACAAACGCACATCTGAAATGACCGAGCGGTTTCCACATAGCGCTGTTTATACCGACGCCACTTGGGACCCCACCACGAATACTGCCGGATTAGCGGCCATTCACTCGACATTTCAAGCCGCCTGTCAACAAGAATATCCAACAGCGCCATCGTCTATCCACCTCCAACTCGAAGCGATATTACTGGCTGTCCGACAACTTCAAATTTCTCACTGGCCTACCAACCAGCCTCATGCAACTATCTTCACAGCCAGCCAGGAGGCAGTCCGCGCATTGCGCCGGCTGCCTTATCAGAATTCTATCTGTGCGTCCATCAAGATGCTTGCCCGAAGGCTACATTGTACAACAGGACTACAAATTCGGGTAGACTGGGTGCCAGGGCACTGCGTTAACTCCTCCAAGGAGGCCGCGCGCGCCCTGGCGAGCGATGTTCTTTCCACCCGCTCCCACCCAGTTTTGCCTCATCACGACCCCAACTTGGACCCCTTTGAAGCCCGTGCCACCTACCAGCGATGTGCTAGAGCTCGACTCCGCAGCCACATCCCTGCCAATGACTACCCGCTACCTACAGGACTGCCACGTGGCCTTCAGGTTCTGATCCACAAGGCTCGTGCTAGGGCGGCGCTTACAGAGGACATCCTTTTCAAGTGGCGTTCTTACATACCAAAAAAAGGGCGGTCACCCGTTCTCCCCGGCGCTACGGCAAGCAATTCACCTCCGCCGGCCATGACACCACCCACGTGCGTCACGTGCTCTTTAGGAGCCACACCGACCATTGAACATCTCCTTTGGACGTGTCCGGGTCTGCACGCAGACCGCACGTCTTGCAAACACAGCAGCATTACGTGTTTGACGGACTGGCTCTACCCACCCGCAGCCACAGCCAAGCAGGTGTTTGCCTCCTTGTGGGACTTCACTCTCGCTACTGGCATTCATCTGAGAATGTAGTTTTCCCGAACTGACACCACCCTCCCCACCCACCCCCACATAGGCCGAGTCGCCCTCCTTGTGCCAATAAGGTTTCATTCATTCATTCATTCATTCATTCATTCATTTATTTATTTATTTGTTTGTTTGTTTGTTTGTTTGTTTGTTTGTTTGTTTGTTTGTTTGTTTGTTTGTTTGTTTGTTTATTTATTTACAACACTGCGGTATTGAAAAGTCCAAGTAGGAGAGGCACAAAAATTCAGTGGCAAACACACGTAAGCGTGATGGATGATAATGAAACAGGCGTGCACAAAATGCAATAAGATAAATTAATCATACAGAGATGTAATGAGGACCTTACAAACAATGCTGAACACGACCTTCAGAACAACGCAAAATAGGTCTGGCTCGCCATTACATACTCACAATGTACCATAAACAATAAAGGCATAGCGAATAAAAAAGAAACTACAGCATAGACAATATGGGAATTTCAAAATCGCTACAAGACTGAGATATGAAAACCGCTTCAGGTAGTGAATTCCAGTCGGAAACTGACCGTGGGAAAAACGAATTCTTGAACATGTTTGTGCCGGCTTGATACGGAAGGAAATTGCGCGTGTGCCGATCTTTTGTGGGGCGTGATTGAAATGGTTGTATGTATACCGACGCACTTACCTTTGTGGAACCAGCATAAAAAGCAAACAACAACTCCACGCGATCAACTTTTCGTCTATGTTCTAGGGTCGAAATGTTGTTTTCCAGCATTAGCAAAGTTGGTGAGTCAGTGGTCTTATATTTGCTAAAAATGAACCATATAGCGCGTCTTTGCACCATTTCAAGCCGGTACTTATCTTTTTTTAAGGAAGGGGTCCCACACGGCCCCTCTATACTTAGCGTCTATGATTTCACGTATGATGATTTTTTTTTGGCCATCAGCCTAACGAAGAAAGCTGAACTAGTTCCGAATAAGAGAAACACAGAGCCCAGCTTTCCCATTGTCCAGGTAATAGATTCACTGTCACACCACATTTCGCTCCCACTTTTGTAAACCGCTTTAACCATCACTCAGTGATTAAACCAGCTATATTTGTCCGTCTCTGAACTTCAGTGGCTAAAGTCTTTAAGGGTGTTTCCTATTGAAGTGCCGTATAGTAAATGGCTTCATCACCTGCGAAAGCAACTCGCTGCGTGATTGAGTACCAGCTCTGAAAACCTTTTGCACTCACAGCAACCACGCTCCTCAAGTCGGGCGCCTTATGCACGCGCGAATAAGGTATACAGCTGTGGTAGGCGAGGAACGTTGTCGAGACGCTTCAGCCGGTTATTACGGTCTTCGTTGAGCAAACTACGAGCCAGGCGTGAAGGAGGTATATCTGTATCCCGTGACTTGCGGCCTTGACGTTAGCGTTGAGCAAGACCGCCCGCTGCTGAAAATTACCCGGCTTGCACTCGGTAAGCGCGAAGTAAAAAAAAAAAGTGAGTGCAACACACAGAACGCTCGAGATAATCGTTTCAAATTCGAGGCTAATCGTAGCAGTTGACTCCTGCACACGTTCCCTGTCTAAAGAAGCGCTTTATAGCCGTTGCATTTAAGCCAGGCAGCAGAACCCCGTCTCGGACGCCCCGAGTGAATGAAGATACAACACAGATACCCCAGGCTGGGAAGCGGCACCTCGATAATCTGGTATCTGATCCTAGAAAAACATCGTCAGGCCAGCAGGTAATGGTTGACGAAGGCTATGCTCAGACTACCGACGTAACAGCCATATCGTGAGCTGTGGACGTAAAAAACCGGCGTGTCACGCAGTTCGGTTGGCCGAGGCGTGAAATGACGTCATTCTTTAAAGATATTACGACAGTTGCCCCAACAGACTGAACCCGACCGATCTCATCTTCATTGCAGTAGCTGCACAGAGGACACTGCGTCATACGTACCCTGTAAAGATACCTATTTAATTATGAAACACGACAGCGGATAGCGACCAAAATAAACCCAAGATTACGTGAAGGGCACCAACATGGTTTCCAGGGAAATTTAAGGCGATTAAAGTCTACCAATGACTATAAAATAGATTCCTGTTGGCCTTGAGGTTTTAGCATTCTACCATACCTTGCCGCCGTATTTAACAAGGTTGGCTGTATGACCTATACGACTGGCTCAGGGAGCGCTATCCGTGTCAGCCAGTCAGCAGCTTCGTTTAAAAAAATCCATGCAGGCCCAGGAACCCAAACAAGGTTAGCCTCAGTCAGATGAGGTGGCACTATAGATCTAAATTTCCGTTGGAGAGGGGAATCTTTAGGGGCAGTTATAGGGCAAAGCAGACTGAAAGCGAATCTGTGGTTACAGCCGGAGAAACAATCGATGCACCTAACTTCTGTAGTGCCACTACCATCGCCGAAAATTCAGCATAAAATATGTGGGTAAAATCAACTAACCGAAGCGAAAAGGACTAGTTAAGGGTAGGAGAATATATACCTATTCCTGATTTTTCTGCGTACTGTGAGGTGTGTGTGACAATGATCGCATCAGGCTGAATGGAGGCCAAATGATCTTCGAGGAGCCTACTGAGTAGACGAGAAGGCTATAATTTGGCATGTATTGAGAAGATGTTAGTTATCACGTCGTCCTCATCACCATTATGATCATGATCTTCTGAAACACAGCTGCACAGAAATGTCACTTTCATCCACCAGCTCAGATGAGATTAAAAAGTGGACCGACGTGAACTGTAAAGAAAGCGCCACACGAACAAATGTCTTATAGTCGAAACCTAGTGGACAACTTGCCCAGGGCGCTTATTCACCTCCAGCCGCTGACGACATCATGAACAACGCCGCAATGCAAAAGTGCGCCGCTGTGGTTCTCTCAGCGCAGGAGAGCATCGCTCGTTCCTCTGGACCGAACTCCTTGCTGCCCTCCCCTCCCACGTCCCCGGCTCTTCCCCCGCTCCGACTAAAGAAGGCAAGACAACGGGAATACCGGATGGTCCCCCAGTCAGATCACCTCTTACATTTGGCACGCAACCAATAGCGGCTGAAGTATTCGTAAATAAGTTTTGGGCTGACGTTGCGTATAGTCCTTATATAATTCAGAAATGGACCCGCAGACCTGAAGGTCGGGAACATTGCCCTTATTGCAATCTGGGCGTCAAATGTGATTTACGCCATCTTATTTGGTCATGCGTATACTTCCAGTATACTTCCAGAAGCATCGAATACAGCTTCTATCCCGTCGCACCCCGTTTACCTTCCCGGTTGTATCAGACAACATAGACTGCGGTGAGCTTATTTCGGAGCTTGCTAGCTTTGCAATTAGGAGTGGTCTGGTGCGGGTCGTCCAACATGGCGACGCATAGTCCGTCACGCTGACTGAAAAGCTGTGAAGTTTCACTAAGAACTGAAACTGATGCTCCTACTCTATATATCCCCCCTCCCTCACAGCCCCAACCACCCCCTCATTGGCTTTGGCCTTCCTGTCAAATTAAAGCTACAAATAACTTTCACTCGCACTCTTCTTTCGTCTCGAAGAGTGAACGAAAAAATTAGCAGTGGCTCAGCTCGGCTATGCCAGGATGTACATGAGCTAAGGTTCAGCAATCCAGTCCAGTCCAGTCCAGTCACTGCTCCTCGCGCATGCGCAGCACGGCTCTCCCCTCCAGGAGCCACGGGAAACGGCTATCAAGCGACTCCGGCGGAGCGTCAGACTTGGCTACTGCGCAACGGCGGCGCACAGCTGGGCACGCGCCGGCGCCAGTGCGTCTGCCGCGGCTATGACTTCACTCCTCTGGAATGCGCAGACCGGCTAATGTGCAGACCCAATTCTCTACACACCCGCACTCCAATTGGATTGAATTTCCTATCCAATCCAATCAAATTTAATTCAAATCAGTCCAATGCTCCTCGCGCTTGCGCAGTTCAGCCCTTCAGGGTCCACGCGAAACTGCTCAACCTCGGCCAGTGTAGCTTACGCTACAAAAACTGTGAAGTGTCACTAAGAACTGAAACTGATCCTCCTACTCCACATATCCCCCTTCCCTCAAAGCTCCAACCACGTCCTCGTTGGCTTTGGCCTTCCTGTCAAATAAAAGCTAAAACTAACTAACTTGCACTCGCACTCTTCTTTCGTTTGGAGGAGTGAACGAAAAAGAGAAAGGGAGTGCTGGCTCGGTGTTCCAAACAATCAACGCTGTCTTCCACGCCGACCGGCGGCGGTGGCCTCACTTCATACATCATGCACGTCTGCCGAACGTCGCGGTGACGTTGCTGCCAGCAGCAAGCGGTCTTCGCGCCTTCCCTGCTTCGGCAACACACTGACTGAAAAATAAACACGGAATCAAAATAACGCCGCTAGGTTGCAGGTCTAGGCGCAGACAGCTTAGCGGTTGGGGAAGGGGCGACCGCGGTGGTGGAGGATCGCGGTTCGGTTTATTTAGACGAGCAAAAGCGCAAAATTTTTGGGTACGTGTGCAAGCACCTGTTTACGCATTCCGCGGGCTCGGGTATGCTGAACTAAGCAACCCAGCAAAAACCGAGAAGAAGAAGAAGAAAAGCAAAAGGAGGGAAAGGGCCGAACTTGTCTTAACGCTTTCGAAGGCGGTAAAGAAAAGAACGGGAGACTGAAAGACAAACAGGTCGAGAAGACAGCGAGGGACGTGTGTGGCATGCAAGGTTCCTTAAGTCCGTACGTAAACAAGGAACATCGGCTTCCCGCATCGACGTTACCATCGCTCAATAATGCCTGTCTTTATAGCCGCTTAGCAGCTGAGTGCGTTCAGTTACACTTATTGACCATAACGTAATGATTTCGGCTTCCGGCCACGATTTGCTGATCACGGTAGCTGTTTGGGAGGCAAGGAAACGCCTCTTTCAACAAGATGTGAGCAGACGTTTGAAAGAGCTGGGTTGGGTAGCTTCCAATTAGGGCGCGTCCCGTTACGCCTTTCAGATTTTAACACCCAAGTTAATAGCAGCATCTTGCTGTCACCCCGAAGATGAACAAAAAGTCTGGATCTTGATTTGTGTTCGAAAGTGTCATTAACTGGTCGGCCCTTGCAATAGACTGCCAAGCCGTCGTCATGGTCAGTCGGTGTATTGCTCAGCCGGTTGACTCACGGGAGGGGACTACGAAGAAAACCACCAAAAACTCGCGTGCCAAGCACTTCTTTGGCTTCTCTTCGTATAGGTGGTCTTTGCTTGCGCGCCATTGTCTTTAGAATCAGCTAACACCGACATTTGTGATATTGGCAAACCCTCTTTGTGGGGCCATGGCAATGAGAAATCAGTATTATTTGCTTCGCCCTTTCACGCGGACAGTCATCGCTGAGCGGCGTTTTGTTATCCCCTAGTTGACTAAGCGTGGTCCCTCAGGGCATAGTCGTTGACTGCCCGCTACGACATCTTTAATGTGGCTTTCAGCAAAAACTATTCCTGTTGTCCCTATAAACCTGCTTAAACCTCATTATCGGCCAGCCTTGCCACGGGGAAACTGTCTACGTTCACTCGCGTAACGTCACGGACGTCCTTGCATATCAAATGACCCCAAAAGAGGAAATTCACAACTAATTTGTCCTACACATAGGAAAAAACAGGCTGATATTTAGTTGCTGTTTTTTTTTTTTAAGCTGCTGTTTTCGCCCGTCCTTCCTGCTCGTTATGTGCTCTGCATGTAGTTGTGTTCATTCTCGGTATAACGTGAAATGGACACCCTTGCTTCCTGCGTCCAGGAGGTCCAAATCTGGCCTCGTTCAGATAAGCGAAGTACGAGCTGATGGGCTGCCGATGAGAGCGAGCGGATTTGCGTTTCAAACGAGATATTAGGAGGCACGCCACACGTAGTGCAAGACGGGAAGTTACCTGGCTGCTTATGGGTTAATTCGGGTGATCATCATAATCATTATAATCATCGGACTATTCGTCATCGTCGTCATCTTAACCGCCACAACCAGTTGCTTGTATCCGCTGCTTTCCTTCTTCTCTATAAAGTTGTTGTTGTTGATGATGATGATTATGACAATGGTAATGATTATAGTGGTGGTGGAGGTATCATGGTGATGATGATTTATGCAAGACGAAAGTTTCTCCCACGTTTATCCAATCATTCCTGCCTTGCGATGCCCTATAGTACATTCTTCGCCTCCGAATTTTTTTTTTATTTCTTCCATCGATCGAGTCAGGGGTCTTCCTCTAGTTCTATTCCACATATCTCGGTAGCCGGTTGTGTACGTTCTAGGCAGTGCAGGCGAATCAAGTCGCAACAAAATGGCGGTCTTTTCGACCCTCCCGTGCCGTTCCGTTCTCTCCACGATTTATCGCGGAAGATAAAGTGAAAGGGAGAAATTGCAGGGCTGGTACGAGTGGTAGTTCGAAAGATGATTTGTCGTATGAATAGGCGACAAAAAAGCAGTGAATAACGTGGCTGGAAGCTCGAAGCCCGCCGCGTGACAAACGACCCGTGCGGCAGGCAGTTTTTGTGCGGGAGGCAGGATTGCGCAGCCGTCTCGAGCGATGAGTTATGTCGCAGCAGCAATCTGATTTGCCCTGCGAGCGAGCGCTGAAGAATGGAGGAAGAAGGGGAATAAAGGAAACAAAGAACGTTTACGTCGACGGAGTGCGCTATTTGCCTCGTGGAAAACGGAACTTGAGCGCGCCAAGGAGACGGTGGTCGCCGGGAGCTCTGCGGGAGAGACTGCCCCAAGCGACGGGCTATTACGTTCGAGACGAGCTTGTCTATAATGCCTGTTCACATTCATCGCTCTCACTCACTTGTGAAACTCTGAAATTTGAAGGACTGCATTTTTCCCTCAGTCTGCTTCAGAAGAAGAGAAAAAAAAGGGGGGGGGGGGGGGGGGGGGGGGCTAGTAAACTTATCTCAGAAGAGTTTGCTGACGCTACAGTTGGTATATGCTACTTCGAGCAAAAACAGCACGAAGACGGAAAGAAATAATAAATCCTCTTTAGATAACACGGCCTAGCTGTGTGAACCGCTTTTTTTGCCCCGTCTTGTGCAATCCTCGTTCTAAAAATGCAGCGATAAAAGTGGTATACGCAGAACCAATGCTCCCGAACGTTCTTGTTTCAAGGTTCATGGCATTGAAACTGGTACAAATTTCAACGCCATCGTTGTTCATCCCTTTGTGGTACGAATCTCTCTCCTACCGACTTGCAGCCTCCCTTATCTTCCGTTAGGCGAGTTCAATGTTTGATTCAAAATTTTCTTACCTAATCTCACCATCTCTGCCAGCCCTCCCCCCCCCCCCCCCCCCGCCCCGCCCCCTGCATAATACCCTGTCATCAGTCCTCCGAATGTCTTCGCAACCAAGAAAATTTGTTCGCAAATGCACGAATTAAACTTTCATTGATAAACTGTCACCCGCATGTTTTTCCGTGGCTGCTGGTGTTGATCAAAAATTTATCTTCGAATTGCTTCGTAAATTCCAGTTCTACATGCAAGCACCGGAAAGTCACTGTATAACCGGCACAGGGGTAGAATACGGGAGTGACGTACAGTGTAAAGTACAGGAGTAAATTAAGAAAAAGTAAATTACACGCGTGAAGGCACAGGGGTAAACCGTACACTGTTCATTAGGTGGGAGTATTTCCCAAATGCGCCATTGCCGTGGAATTTTTATTAGTACTTTTCTTCTTGTTTATACGCGATATGTCGGCCCAGATATATGCCGGTACAATTGTATTCATACCTCTTACCCTATTTGAATGCGCACCCAGAACGGGTGCTTCAAGGCTCGGCTGTTCTGTGAGATTCCAATGCGAGACCTCTGATAAGTGGATAATTGCTACAATTGCTTCGGTAGCCGGCGTCTGTTATACACTTTGAGAGGTAACCGCAGGTGGTCTTCATCGCAGCGTTTCGGAACGACCAGTTCAAGTGACCAAGTGTGCAAATTTGGCGAATGACGAAGCAAACTAATGATTTGACCTAAAAAGCGCATGTGCGCAGGGACAACACGCAAGGTTTGGACGGCGTTTTGCGTTGCGCGATGTCCCTGCGGAGATGCCCGTTTTATAGCGAAGCTGTTGGCCTGTTCTGCCGTGAACAAAATTTTCTGCCCTAAAACAAAAAACCCAGGAAGGACCCAGCAGTTCTCGCCTAAGACGCCGAGCGCATGCATCGGGTTAATCAGGCACGCAGCATAGAGCTCAGTAATCGTTAAAAAATCACAAACCAAGCACCTAAACTGCATTTTTGATGAGAAGGCTCCTGCAAACAAATGAACCCCCCCCTCCCCTTTTCATGTGTTCCTGGTAAAGAATACGTTTGCAGATTATGTTTGAAGGTTAGGCAGGATTTAAATAGAGCAGTTCTTGCCCAAGACGCCGAGTGCACGCGTCAGGCTATAGGTAGGACCCACAATTTGCCGCCAGAGAAGCCGAGCGCAAGCGAAAAGCCCGCCGAGACGACGAGAAACCATACCCTCCCCCATCGGCATTTGTAGTGGTTTGCAACAGCTTCGCTGGACATCCATTTTCAGAGAGTGGGATGGCGACTATTTTTCACTCAAAGCGAATGCTCGGCCATATGGGGGCAGCGGCCCCATCAAGCGGTCCAGGGACAGAGCTCTTGTTTGTAGGCGTTTTCATCTGTATTTGTTTATGGATGAAAATAAACATTATGATAATTAGGTTTATGTCTGCAAGCTAAGCCATGCTATACAGGTTCTGAATCATTTCTCCTTGGCAAACGAGCAGCGCACGTGAAACCAGGGATGAAGAAGTATTGGCGCACACAGTGCTGTTCGTTAAATCATGGAGTACCAACGAGCTGGAACCCCCCCCCCCCCATTTCTTTTGGACCCTTTTCACAACCATCTCTGATAAGACCTCATTGAACGCGCCCGAGTCATTAGTGGCTCGGGTATGCTTCCATATGCAAAGGCCCACTGAAATATTTTGAGCTGAGGACAAGGGACAAAAATAATTGATATTACCATCCCCCCTCTCCCACCACACACATACACACACACACATTCGTTTTTATTTGCAGTTAGAATGAACTGACAAAGTTTTAAGATCATTGCACTTCCTCAAATGCCAAACGCCGTACGTGCAGTTCATGCGTCAATCTGGCTCTTATCCAGAGGCAAGGAGAAAAACTAGCTTACAAACGTATTGTATGTGTCAAAAGTGCTCTCACGTTAGAAATTCGCATACTCCTTGGGAGGACATGTCTGCCTGTTACCGTGCTGGTGAAAGAAACGCCGTTTTTTTTTTATTCGTTCGAACTCTATTTTTGTAACACCTTATGCAGCGATACTTTTCTTGGCAAGTCTGAAGCGACAGGGTCAGCTTTACATCACTGCATTGTTGACGTCGCCAGTTTCATCGCTTAGAAGCTCTACAGATGTTCTTTTTTTATCAAACCGGTGGGTACACGCGCGCCAGTGTAAGTACTGTTTCTTTCTTCGTTTTTCTCTGCGAGTACCTACAACTACAACCGCGGAGCACCGCACTCGTTCCCATTTCCCACTGCGTTGTTATCTACGTTGTTACCATTTCGCTTATCTCTATCCCCATCGTGACGCACAGAAACCATGCAGTTCGGGCGCACGGCCCTATCCGGGCATTAAAACGGCCTCTATTATGCACGCCGAGTCTACTTTAATCAAGAATATGCGACTACTTCCCTCTTGCCTATCCCTCTTTTTAGGGAGATAGTGGGGAGCATCGAGAAGGGGGAAAGGGCAGAAAGGGAAGCGGCGGGTCGAGAAGTATGTTCGCAAAGCATGCGGCGGCCGACCCCACTTATGCTGCCCGGCCTCGACCGGCTGACCCATTTCCGCGGCTTTTTTCTTCTCCCGACCGTCCCGTCGCGGTGGCTGTACGACCCGACGGCGGCCAGACCTGCCGCCGTGGTCGCGTTCCCCAACTCCCTAGCCCTCTCCTTTTCACCGGGAAGAGATGTATCTCTCCTCCCTAACGGGGAAGGGTGGCGGGGAATCGATGCGGAGACGCATAGAGAAGGAAGGCATGTCTGCCGTGTTGGGGCCGCTGCCCTCATTCGTGTATGCCCGAGGGAAATTGGTGTCGTTGTCGGGAGCTACACGTGCAAGAAGATCTGGAGGTGAAATATTGCGGAGGAAATGGCGTAACACAACTGGTTTACGATTACTGTCTGGCCGTACATGGAGGAGGAGATAGTGATTTCCCAAGAATACCTGGTGAATTGTGAAGAAAAAAAAACAAGTATGCCGATGTTTCGGGTTGTTTGAGTGAAAAAAAAAAAAAACAGAAACGTGAGAGGGTTACAAAAAAAAAATCCCGGGCCATCTCCACTAAGTTCAAACCTGGGGAGGGGTGAAGTATGCAGTTTTTATAAGTTTATTCTTGGCGCCTTGGTGTTTTTGCCGATGGAGATGAAACCGTTGGGGAGTAAAAGTATACAGCTTTGCTGTAGACGTCTCGTGCCTTTGAACCACGAAGCGTCCCAGCGCTAGGCGTAAACGAGTGCCCTGGTGTTTTAGTACCGTGACTACATGAGACGCCGACAGGCCGAACCCGTAAAATAGAGTTCGTACAGAAAGCAAAGATCGTCGGTGAAATCAAGCTTGAGGACATGCTAGTGTTCCCGAGTGAACCTACGGTTTCTGGATCGGATTTACTAACTGCACGAACAGAATTAAACCTGTTATGGCGTTTGGGAATGTTGGTGAATAAGAAATTAAGACACGAACCAGCAAGCCGACAATGTCACTTTCGATAGTACCAAAATGACAGCACAAGGGGCATATATGTTGCTTACTAATTCAATAGAGTGTCCTCATTTCTTCCTTCTACAACATTGTTAAACTTGACGGGTCACAGGCTCCGATTTCTGTACACGTATAACATTTTCAATCCTTCGATGTATTATCATTTGTCGTCTGCCCTGGCATGACGTGACAACAAATTGCGAGCTGGGGTTGCAAGGCAGGCTGTTTTATCAAGGCCGGAGGAAACATATACGACCACACTATCCCCTCTCATTATTTGAAAAGCAAGTGTCCTCCCGGTGCGTCCATAATTGTAGCTATTTGACCTCTGCCATTGTAAGAAAGTGGGTCTGATTTATCGACTGTATGGTGACGGGGCGCGTTTTAGCGGCCTACTGGGCATTTAGACTTGCAGGCCGGTGGTAACTATTGGCAATCATACCCCGTGTCAGCAAAGAAATGTTCTTTTCGTGTAGGCGCCGTTAACAGCATTTGATTACAATACAAAAGGTTGTTACGTACGTCAACCGGAACCACGTCCTTACGTAGCGCACGAATGTTCATCTCTCTTCAATCGCCGTTGTGTGCACAAAATCAGACCTTACGGAACTGCTGAACCGTTGATAAAATCAACCCAGAGAAACTAAAAACCATTCAGGCTTAACATTTCGCAGCGCTGTACAGCGTTGCCTCTTCGTTGACGTGAGAAATGCTCGAGACGCCACAATCGTTGCGTAATTACCCTGTCTGAACCCTCATTTAAAATTCTAATTTGACGTCCACCGCGCCGAAATTGCAGTCGCGGCCGTAGAGGTTCGGTGTTAGTGGTCTTTTGTTCAGAACAACACAGGCCCATCGCGGTTGTTTGACGGTGAGAAACGTCGCAATTGTGTTTCGCCCACATAAAAAAGGAGTAGGGAGTTTACGCCCGTAAATCAAACTTAGAACTCTTGTCCAACTTTCCACGCGATTCCGCGACAGGGAAAACTTTTGACACGCCACAACCGTTGCGCGCAATGTGCCTGTCTATCGCAGTAAGCTTTGCCGCGCTTTGCTATTTTTATCTTAGGCGTCCAAGACTCACTTCGATGTACCCCACGGCGCCGTCTATTACATATGTAAACTTGCAACTGCTGAACGGGAAAAACCAATTGTAGAATTTCCATTTTCCTCGACATGTCTTTTGTTGTGGTGTCCAACCCGAAGGACACGCAGAAGGACTGCGTCAGCTGAATTGCGGATATAATGCGATGTATCGATTCGGTGGCTGCCGCGCGCATTCTACAACGCGAGGACCTGGGTAACGGGCCGCATGCATGTATATAGTGTCAAGCGAACACGCAGACTGGACGTGACGAATCGATTTGAATATGAAAAGACGCTAGCCACGACGTGTTGATGACCTTCGGGCGACAAGGTCCGCCCTAGTCCCAATTCGTTTTTGACGAAATAAACACGCGATGTTTCTGCGCTTATTTCCTCCTCATCTTGTATACCTCCAGTGTGATGATCGTCCTTCTCGGATTTTTTGTTGTTGTTGTCTTATTTTGTACTTTAACCCCGTGTTTCGTTTTGCCGATGAGAAATATGCTGAAAATTTTTGAAATGTCAATAAAAAGTCCGCGCAAACCATGGCAGGCACACCATTTTTTAATCAACTGTCACTGCCAGTAAATGACGCAGTCCGGGCCAAAATGAAAGTTCTTTTCATCCGATTTGCCGTAGGGCTCACGCAATATATATACCGCACGCTTTTTCTACTTCCATTCCCGTAATCCTTGGAATTCGTATCAGCTTTTTTTTTTTCGTCGCGTGGAGTTACAAATGGCAAGGGAGGCACTGAGGCCGCACGTGTCTTTACTGGTCGATATGCCTACTCGTATTGGTCAACCCACCAGAAGCCCAATGTTCCTAAGGGAGTTCTACAAAACTAAATTTTTAACTTCCTTAAGTTGCTTCTGCTTTGCGAAGGCTCTTTAGATGTCGAGAGAACCTTTCATATTTGCTTATATCAGTTTGTAGCAGTTTAAATTATGGCCACAAAAGCAGGATGCTGCTTTTTTGTCTTGCTTTCCCCTTGCGATGCCCATGGCAAAATTGCGCATTAAAAAAGCAACACATTGACTACGCTTGCTGCCGTATTTATTAGCAGCGAAATCATCTAGACCGGCCCTTTTAGATTGATTGATTGATTGATTGATTGATTGATTGATTGATTGATTGATTGATTGATTGATTGATTGATTGATTGATTGATTGATTGATTGATTGATTGATTGATTGATTGATTGGTTGGTTGATTGATTGGTTGGTTGGTTGGTTGGTTGGTTGATTGATTGATTGATTGATTGATTGATTGATTGATTGATTGATTGATTGATTGATTGATTTAAACGATTTTAGCCTATCATACTTCATAATTTCCTGGTGTACGAATGGCAAAAATCAGTACGGGATAACTCTAACCTTTAATGTAGCCAGTACGTTACAACTGCCCAGGCGCTAATAATTGACTAATTAACGCAGACAATGTTGGCAACGAAGGACCTCACAAGGACTCACACGCTCCAGACCTCACAGTAAGCGTCAACAACCACTTCGTTGTTTGTTTGTTTTTTCAGAGCGTACAAACAAGAAGGTAATTGAATTGAAGTGAGTCTTCGCAACGTGGAAGCCTCTTCTTTCTTTTTTATTCGCTTATTTCCGCCATCTTCTTTTCAAGACTGCCATAACAGAAGGAAACCAGACGCATCCATTCATGCTACGTCTGCCCGCCTGGCGTCTGTCTTTGGCTGAGTGCCTGGCCTGCCTCAGAAGTACCGCCCGTAAAGTAATGTTCTATGTCAAAAATATACTCTAATGTTCAGTTCGCTATTTCTCTTGTTTTGTATTGCCACAGCCATCCTCATTGTTTCTTTGAACTTGACCCGTAGATGCAACGCCCGCCATTTGGAGGGCCAGTACGTATAACGGCTTTCTGTGGATCATCCGTTCCAAAAATTAAGGATGAGGGGATGAAGGATTAACAGAATGCACAAAGTTGGATAGAAGCCAATAACGCGTCTGAGCGATTCACTGCATCCGATCGTGTACTATTAGTTGCAACAACCAGTCGCCACGTAAAGTCTCCCTCTACTTGTACATTTTGGTTATTTAACGAAATAGTTAAAATACATAAATGAATTTTACATAGGCGGATTTAGCTCGAAATGTTCAATTAGAAAATTTTAGGGCGAGGAGGAGGAGGCAGAAATAGGCTGATAGGAAAGTTCCGCTGAGAATTGCATAAAACAGAGAATTGAAGGCGCTCGAATAAAATGTCAAAAATCTACGCGCGCCTCTAAATGGCAAGTTGTGTAGAATACCCTGATAACCACTTCGGCTGTCGAGAAGCTGCCGAAGATAAGCACACGTCAGATTTTGTGACATTGATTGATTGATTGATTGATTGATTGATTGATTGATTGATTGATTGATTGATTGATTGATTGATTGATTGATTGATTGATTGATTGATTGATTGATTGATTGATTGATTGATTGTGGAGTTTAACGCACCGGCGCAACGCAGGCGATGAGGCGCGCCGTAGTGGAGGACTCCAGATTAATTTTGACCTCCTGGGGATCTTTAACGTGCGCCGAAATCTCGTACGCGCGGGCGTTTTTGCTTTTCGCCTCCATCAGAAAAGCGACCGCCGCGGCCGGGAATCGAACCAGCGACTTGTCACCTTGAAGAAAAAACTCATACTCCTAGCGTAGATCTCACGATAAGTGTGAGTGGTGCCATATTTTAAGGTTACCGCATGTTTGGTTTACCTCATCCTCAGCGCCTTTCCTCAACGGGAGTGCCATCCAGGTTATAGGTGCGCCTCAGTTGGAAAATAACAAGTGCCCCCCTTCGTTAAATGACTGCACCAAAGCAGAACACACACTCACTCACAAGATCTCGAGGCGCGCGTATTTGCTATGACTCGAGGATCGATGAACTCGAAAATCCTCTCCGCCCCCGTTAGGATATAACTCCACTCCAGCGTATATGGTGCCAGAAGGCCACGGCGGCGCGAGACCCCCTTGCTCAAAGATGTACGCTCCAGCCGATGGCTTTCTCCAAACTGCGTGCCCTAAGCGTTCCCTCTCCACTATTGAAACAGTGCCGCGGTCGATGGCGTCTCTGTTTGCACGCAAACACTTTCCCGCCGGCGCTGAAGGCCGGTGCGAATCGACCAGCGGCGTCCTCTCTGGGCCGAAAGCTGTGCAAACGTGCAAGAAGAGTTCCGCGTCCTGTACATTGGTCCATTTCTATTTTGCTTCTTGTTTTTCGTTTCGTCCGTAGATGCCTTGCTTGGTTCCTTTGAGCCTCGTGCTAGAAAGAGGTTGTCCGTTGACCAGTCAGTACAGTTGTTCCGCTTCGTAAAGGTGTCTCGGACGTCTGTGACACCACGTGTGCAAACGTAATGCGTGAAATGAGATCTCGCAAGCACGTGGAAACCTCGCCGTGCTTTTGTAGCGTGAGCTACGGTGGCCGAGGTTGAGCAGTTCCGCGTGGCTCCTGGAGAGCCATGCTGCGCATGCGCGAGGAGCGGTGACGTCACATGGCGCACAGAACGTTGCTCGCTGCCCGGCGTCTCTCACACACCCCACACACCCAGCGTCTTCGCCGATCTCCGTTCCACGCGTGGCGGCCCGGTCCACTTGATGATCATGTGAGGGGTGATCATCAGTTCCACACCCGGTGGCCGGGTGTGGAACCGATGGCTCGTGCATCGAAGCAACGCCGGCGTGCGCCTGTGGAACCAGCTTAGCTCATGGGGCGATTGGCGACGCTGCGCCGGAGCCGCTTGATACATGAGTCCCATAATGCGTATACCGTGTGTGCGTCATTGAAGCAGCAGTAAGCATGATGATCAAGCTAATCCTAGACAACCAAAACAGCTAAGAATAACACGCTACGTGTATCCTGGCACTGCTGAGCTAAGCCACCGCTAATGTTTTTACAGTAGGAACGTGTGAGTGAGTGCACGAGAAGGGCGCGAATGCTGTTATAGCGCGACGTTATGGGCAAGTCGTTTCAACTTTTGGCTGATTGAGGACCAAGAAACCAACTAGTACCCATCTGCCGAAACGACTATGATGGGGGAACGCGAGGCTTTCCAATATCAAGTCCAACACCAAACGAACCAACCCAGACGGTATTGGCTCAGAGTATGACGTAAGACGGTGTTCTCTTCACCGGTTTCTTATCGGGACGGTTTACTATACTGCGACTGCACTGGCATTCCATGGCCTTCCGTACCGGTCAACCATCGCATAGAGTTTCATACTAATATGAAACTCTATAAACCATCGTCGTCGTTAGACGGAGGGCTGCATGATTTTTGCGTCTAATTTTGCACGTCCATGCTCCGCTCTGAAATCCAGACTGCTTCGACCGTGCACGAATGGGGCGATCGAATATAGACGCCGGCTTCATAACGCCAGGGGCCCAGGTTCAATTCCGACCACGGGAACCGTTTTAATTTTTCATCACTTTCATCCACGATCATCATCATCGCCAGATAAAGTTGGCTTTCCTGCAGTGCGCTTTGGGTGGACCACAGATGACATCAGTGAGAGTCTGAAAGCTTCGCTTTAATAATCCTTCGAACGGGAATGTGTACTACTCAGTTACTGGGGAAGAAATAACCTATTCAGCGCTATACACAAGGTGCCTTTATGTTGGTTTATTTTTATGTTGCTGTACACAAAAGCATTGCTGTGAAGCCTTCTTTTTGTTGTTGTTTTCAGTGGTGTAGGGTTTTAGCTATGTCAACGGAGCGCTAATGCATTGAGCCTCTTAGAGATCGGCTCCGCTGATATATCCCATAGCATTGCTAAGAAGACATTATTCTAGGCAGTGTAGGCAGCTTTATATCAAAATACAAAGGTCACATGCGCTTTATACATATAACAGCCAGAAACTCCGAATCCCGAATCAAAAGCATCCGGGCGTAAACCATTCCGCTGCGTTTGAAAGGAAAGGAAATAGAACGGTTACCAGGGATATAACATTTAAAGACACAAAAGTTATGGCTAAGATGTAAGTACGTACAAAAAGAAATGCCAGTAAATTTCAGACGCTCGTATTTTATATTTGTAGCTTTCTATCCAAGTCAACAAGTGAGAGTCATATCTCGAAGCTTTCGCTGTGCCCTCTCTCGACGCATTACAGTCCAGCTTCAGGGAAAGCCAAGTCGGGTAGTGCTGCACAATGAGGCGGTTGTATTGTTCCTTTTCAATTGTTGTTGTTGTTGTTGTGGTTACAACAGCTGCAATTATTGCTATCCCCCGTCACGCGTAAGCACGCAATCACACAGGCACGCCGCGTTGTCCAGTGACGGCAGCGCGTCGCGTCCATGCTTATTCGGGCCGAAGCTGTTGGCGTCTCCTGTCGTCGTCGTCGTAATCATCGCTCGTCTCATGTAGTCACGGTACTAAAACACCGGGAAACTCGTTTCCGCCTCGCTCTAGCACGTAATGCGTACTAAAAAACACCGGGACACTCGTTTACGCCTCGCGCTGGAGAGCTGCGTGCTTCAAAGACAAGAGACCTTTCAGCAAAGCTGTATACATCTACCCCCCGGCGGTTTCATCTCCGTTGGCCAAAACGCCAAGGCGCCAAGGATACACCACTTATACACTGCATGCTTCGCCCCTCATCAGGTGTTTCACGTTAGTGGAGATGGCCCGGGATTTTTCACTATACCGGTACGACCAAAACAAAATCGTGCCTCCACCGACAGCTTCATCCCATTAGTACCTGCGACGTGCCTGTTCTGTCTTCATTTCTCATTTATCGTGCAAGCAGTTGAACGCCCACTTGTTCAGCCTGTTCCCAACGCGCCGTATAGAGTCACGAACACGTCGAGGGGACGCCTTGCCGAATCATGAAAAAAGTAGAAACGAGATGGCCTTGAAAACTGCAGGAGCCAGATTCGCGTACACATTCCCTTGTCTTTATGTACTTGCATGACTACAACTTGTCCGGCAGGAGAGATCGGGGAAAGATTGCAAGGAATGGGAAAAAGATAAACAAGAACATGCGCTGCTGAGCGCGCCTTATTGGCATCATTTTCTGTCGTTGGCGGCTTTTTATGCGTCGCGGCGGGGTTCAAGATCAAGGTCGTCACGCGAAAGCGTGATCTTCGAGCGTCTCTCTAATGTCTTTCCCTTGTTCTCGCGGGGAGGAAGGAACCCGAAGCGCGAGGCGGTTTTGCATGCGCCATTTATGCGCGTATACAACGCCCGTCTAAGCGTCTGACCCTATACACCACGGCTCTCTTTTTTCTTTCCTCAACGCCGCCTTCTCTGGTCTCATTTCAGAACTGTGCATGCTTTCAGTAAGGTTGGATGAGAAAAAGAAAGCCGCTCAGAAAACGCGCGCTTGCTTCGTATTGGTGTAGTTTTCCGCTCTGTTCTGAATGTGTGAAAACTAAGCTTCTGTCTTTTATTCCCGCTGCTTTATCTGTGAGCTTGCTCGTTTGGAAAATATGGCTGGCGAGGCTGCGGCAGCCAGTGAGATGAGGGGCGTCGCTGTTGCTATGGCCACCCAAAAATACCATACGGAGTAAAAAAAAGATGTTTGTCGGAAAATGTGCTGATTTCGTAGATTTTATATTCAAATTACACAATACAGTGTACGCTTTCTAGGCGTAGACGCTGGAAGTGCTATAGCTGTAACGTGTCTCTACATTTAATTGTAAGACTATGAATTTGCAAACAGCACCGCTGTTACGCGCACACACAAGTGCGCGCGCATGCGCACATCCATATACACATACGCACGCACAGAAAGAGAAGCTGACTGACTTACCTTGACAGAGAGAGAGAGAGAGAGAGGTACAGACAGACAGACAGACAGAGCAAATATAGGTGTTTGCGGTGTTAGTCCTACTCCTCATCCTGTGTTCATATATTCGTGTGCTACTGCTCTAATATGAACGTGAACCTCTTTTGTCGTTCCAGCGCACGGTTGAGAAAATTACCTTCCCTAGAGAAAAAAAAGTGCAAATCACGCGTTATCGTACCGGAGTACAAGGTCATAGTGGCAAATGTGTGGTGCCAGCGAAACCCTATTCCATTCCACCCCGAAATGAGCACACTTTTCATACCGCCAACACCATTGCATGAATGGTGACAAAACTCGCAGAGATATGTGTTTTTCTTTCGATAGTTTGGGTCGTTCGAAAATGCTTGGCAACGCTCGCTGCAACTACAAAATGATCACTGTCCACAGCAAACACCCTTACCCCCTAGCAATAAATACAAAGGAAAGCACCCTTAAGGGTAATTTCTCGTTTATAACACCCTTACACCCTGGCAAGAACACAACAATGCACCCTTTTAAATGGTGTTTTGCTCTGTTTTTATAGGGTGTAAGTGTGTTAGTTACAGACAAAAGGGGTGTAATATTACACCCTGTTTTCTATAACTAACAGCCGTACACCCTTACATGAACAAAGAAAAACGCCATTTAAAAGGCTGTAATTATTGATAAAACGTCCTTTAAAAAGGTGTATTCTTTTGTTTTTGCTACAGTGTAAAGGTGTTATAAACGACAAAACATCCTCAACGGTATTTTAGTTTCTTTTTTCTGCTAGGGTGAAAAGGTGTTAGCAGAGGCTATGGTTTACACTCTTAAGGCCATGTAGATAAAAGAAAACGCGCATTATTTCTGCTGGCCAATGCGCGGGCTGAAAACAACGCCCCATAAGGTCCCCTACAAAACGACAGAATGGAAACGACCTCAAACCATATACGCTTGAATTCCATTTCTTTTGTCAGTTTTGGTGACCGGTAACAACCGCAAGGCCTGGGCTACGCCCGATGGATGCCGTGAACAGAGAAGGGCACTGCTGTCATTCAGGCCATCGGCGGCTCATTACCACTCGCCAGTAACACAGTGCGAGGGCGTTGTCGCATTTCACGCGCTTGCGTCGAAATCATACCACCACAGCTATTAGAGCCTAACCGGGACCTCCAATGCCCAAGCAGCGGAACGCCTCGGCCGCGGAGCCAGTATCCGCCGACGCGAACGAGCCAACAATGACCTGCCATCGCGTCCTAAACGTTTTCTCTCCTGTTCCTTCCCCTCTACTTCATTTCTTAAATGAGGAGGAGAAAGAAATGGGTGAAGAAAGAACGAGGTCCCGTCGTCGCAGCCAACTTCTCCGCCAACCTCCACCCAACTGTCCGCTCTCACATCTCGTCGCGTGACATAATCGCAACTGGTGGCCTGTGCTCTCTTGGAGCGTAGTCTTCCACACTGAGTCCACTTCAAAAGAAGAGAAAAATACTCGAGTGTCGGAAGGGGGTTGTCTCCTCGGAGTCCGAAACGTGGCGTGAGTGCGCCCCTCAGGCGGCGACAGGAAATGGAACCCGGACTTACGCGCTCTGGGGGTCTTTGTTTCGACAGAGGCGCCGCCACAAGAGACCCGTGTCGCAACGCCGCTCAGTTGTTGGCGCGCGAGAAAAACAAAAACAAAAAAGGAGTCCGCTTATTTCTCCGCCATTGTCTTCTTCCTTTCCATTCTTTTCGGCTGCCGCGGCCCAGAATTCCTGATTGCTGCGTGTCGCCGCCGGTGGGCGCGGACTCACGGGGACGTGATACGGGAGGGTGAGACAGGCTGACTGGCCGGTGGCTGAAGACGCGGGTTGAAACAGGGAGCCTCGAAACGGGGAGGGTGCGGTTCGTATACTGGCCGGTGCTTTAGAAGAATAACTCACTTGACTGCTCCTTAAAAGCTCACTTAAAGAATCCGTAAAGACGAAAAACCACTTTATTCATCAGAAGAGTTGGAGCTTGAGCCGGCTGGTACATAACATTGAGAGTTTGCACTCATGTGGTAAGATCAAACGTAGCTATACGTCTCCCCTACAATTGTCCATTCAAGTCGCTTGCCCATTGGCTTCGTCGTCGGCAGGCAATCGCATAAACAAATCCGTGTGTCGTCATAGAGAAACCGCCGGAAGTTGGCTGGGTAGTCGCACCGCTTCATTTGTTCGCTTTTAAATGCAGAGCATTTCAGTAACTCACGATGTCACCCGCGTTGACGTCCGTAGTCGTAGTCCGCACCCCTCCCCCTACACTATATAAAAAAAAATACTATCCGGCGCCTGGTTTCGATCCCTCGACCCTGCGGGCGGAACGCAATGTACATGGTGCTCTACCCACTGCGCCACAAAGCCGACACAGAATGGGAGGCTACGAACGCGCCTTATATCCTTGACTCATTCAAACTACGTCAAGAAGCTGCTGATACGACGCATTCACTACCACCAACTCCCCAAACACTAAACGTTAACGCAATACACCCACCCCCTATGCGACGCATTTACTCGAGTCCCCCTCGCGGGGAGATGGGCCCAATTTTTTATACCTCGATTATTTGTTTGAAGTTTGCGATGAAATTGGTATCGTTGCTATCGGGACAAGGCAGTCTTTGCAATGAACCAAACTTGTATTCTGTCTGCATGGCCCCTTTAAGTATCCGCAGAGGTGTAAAGGCTAACGCTTATCGCATGGATTTTGTGTTTTCGTGCGACTCCCGGAACTTGCACAATGTTGCTGACACAGCCCTTCGAGTAGTTTCATAATGGTACAAAGCATTCACCCGGCACAACGCGGTCCAACTGCCCTCAGAGCAGACTGGCCATATTTTCCTTTTTTTTTTTTTTTGCACACCTTGGTGTTCCGCTCTGATGATAAGCGCTTGCCTAGAAGCATATTTACTGTTTTTATAAGTTTCCTAATACATTGCGACTGTAGCCTCGTCAGCACTTCACAGCAGCAGCAAGGCGACGGGTTAACTTTGGCTGGAGGAGCTGGCACGCCGACGCGGAGTCCGCAATAAGGAACGCAAATACTCTTCACGAGAAGCCTGCCGGACGCAGCGAGAGAGAAAAGACATTTCATAACCAGACATGCAACCGATTGCGTCCCTTTCTTGCGTGTCGACCACGAGCCTGCAGACTGCTGAAGTAGCTCGCCAAGAGGTAGCTTTTCTTTTTTCCTTCCGTCCGCTAAGCCGTTCGAGTCGGTCGGTAGAAACGCTGACGCCACGAGAAACTCTACGCGTTCCTTTCAGTTCCAAAGACGCTCTTTTTCACCCGCACCCGTAGTCGCGAATTCCTCCATTCTGCCGCGGTCGTGCGGGAAAGAGGAAACGGCAGGGGCTTCGCATTTTTCTGCACGAGCGGCACATTCGCGGCTTTCGGCCTACGTTCGCGGTTTATTTAATTACCTTTCGTCTTGTTTTGTCTTCCCCGCTAAATGGCGAAACCTTTGCCGGGATACTTCTGGAAGAGTCTGATGTCAGCGTTTTCGTAGCTAATGAGGACAGGGATCGCACCTGCTAATTTCTGTTGTACGTTTTAGGGTGCGAAGCCCCTTAGGACCTCGTTTTGGCGTCCCTGTACACAGTGTTGTGCATGCGCGAGGAGCATTGAATTGGATTGGATTGGGTTGGATTGGATTCGATTGGATTAAATTGACTTGTATCGTATTGGATTGGATTGGAATTGTATATACTGCACTCTCGCGTTGTCACTCCTTTACATCCGCGAGTAGGCAATGCCACGGGTGATTTACGGTAAGAACGATCCCCAGTGCTTCGCCCACTCGTCGTGATTCACTTCGTGGAGATGCGTGAATATTTTCGTTACTGATTAGGAGCCCAGTACTACCACGCTTTGCTTAGTATAGGCCACGGTGTAAGATACACCGTGGTATAGGCGCACTCAAATGCTTGCGATGTGAACCATTCGAACATGTTGTAATTTCGCGCGCGAGTTTGAAACGATTGGGTCCTTATTGGGACACGTATAGGACAAGAGAAAAGACGGCTGCTAAGTGAGCTTCCTTTTAAACGTTTGTAAAGGCTCGCGCCGCTACCGCTTTGCTGATGTCTGCTGGAGATAACCCGCCTACGTCGCGCTCATGCGCCTCTGATTCGATTCAGCTCTGGATAAAACCGCCCACTCCTCCTCCACTTTCGCCAAGTCCCCTCCCCCCTTTGCAACGGTGTCGTATATATCTCGCCATTGAAATGGAAAACGCCCACATGTTCCAAATTAATCCGGATACCGGCTTAGCCGCCGAGCGTGCTAAGCTCGTTATGTGAAAATGCTATGCTGACCTAAGAAACTACTCGAAATATTGCGAGTGAATGAGTGAGAAACCTAAAAATAGGAATCCTGTTTCGTTGCGGGTGTAATCCGATTCGGTCCCGTCTTTCGTGATCACTTAGAAGCCCTTAAGTCGCTGTTTTGAGCCGAAGTTACAAACCGCGAATACCCGCTCTCAATCCCGTTTGCATTTTCGCCGACTTATCCTCCTTTATGTTGTCGCTTCCCTCCCTCTCTTTCTTCTTTACTCTCTCATTGACTTTAATATCTCCATTTTCTAAGAAAAATAATGGAGATATTAGGAAGAAATGATGTGCATGCGGCGTAATGCATGAAATACAGTTTTTGTATCAGTATACAAGGACTGAATATGCTGAGCACGAGGACGCGGGTTCGATTCCCGGCCATGGCGGCCGCTTTTCTGACGGAGGCGAAAAGCAAAGTCGCCCCTGTGTTCGAGATTTCGCGCACTTCAAGGATGCCCAGGAAGTCAAAATTAACCCGGATCCCTCCACTACGGCGCACCTCATCGCCTGCGTTGCGCCGGCGCATTAAACTCTACAATCAATCAATCAATCAATCAATCAATCAATCAATCAATCAATCAATCAATCAATCAATCAATCAATCAATCAATCAATCAATCAATCAATCAATCAATCAATCAATCAATCAATCAATCAATCAATCAAGAACTGAATATGACTGAAGTGCAGTATACGATAACTGAATGTGATTTTTCAGTGATCCATATGCTCTCCTGCCCATTTTTGATTCACCCTTTCCCACCTTTTCACCACTAGGGTATCTTGCCTTTTTCTAATTAAAACCCATCAATCAATCAATTATATCGCAAGATAGCGTACTTCATCGTCTCTTCACCCGCTCGGTGAACAGAATTTGACACTTCTCCTTGCCGTGTATTCGTACGGTTTGCACAAAGCATGATCAAGACCCGTTGTAGTCTCATGCATGCATGGAAGTCCTGTGGAATTCCGGTGACATCAGCGAGTCTCTAAACGTTTCCTCCATAAACGAAGCTTACTGCCTGAAGCGTAAGACACATGCACGACTACGGCACGTGATTGGCATGCTACTGATCGTTATGACTGATCCTCAGGACCGGTTTTGGCGTCATACGCTCGTCGGAGGAGGGCCAGCGTACAACACCGACGAGCATACGACGCCAAAGGCGGTCTTAACGATAAGTCGTAACGATGACCGTCGCGTGCCAATCGCGTACTGTAGTCGTGCATGTGCCTCGCGCTTAAGCGTCTATCCGATTTGATTGGATTGGATTGGATTTGATTGTATACTATTTGATTGTATACCATCCGATTTGATTGTATACTAGACGAACTGTTGAAGCGGTGCCGCCTGCAGTCCGTCATTCGTGTTTCTGTAGTGCAGTTGGTAGCATTCGCCCTTCGCCATTCGGTTCACCGGTTGTGCAGACGAATGCAGAAACAGTGCACGGCTTTCAATTTGCAGCATTCGAGCAGAAGCAGTGGAAAAATGTATATCCGGCTCAGTGCTGTCCAGTGTAACACCGGCAACCGAGCACGGTGCAGAATGGTTCATGAGTGCAGTCCGAGTGCAACCATTGCGGAATAAACCGGAAGGATTTTCAAATCTTAAAATGTAAAGCAGCGCTGTGGGACACAAAAAACGTACGAGGAAAAGGAAAAGAGAGGTCTGAAACGATTCTTCCCCTTCGTCGTATGTTTTAGTCGGATACAGCACATCTGTACTTACACGATGCTCGAACACCAACTAGCCCACTTCCAAACTTTGCTGCCCTAACTTTCAAATATTTTAAAAATCTTGTCTTGGGTACGAATTTCAAGCGCGAAAATTCAAAGAGGGGACGAAAGGGGCAAAGACAAGCGCTATCTACACGCAAGCACTATCTACACTATCTAGCACTATCTAAACAAGTACTATCTACACGCAAGCACTATCTACAAGCACTACACGCATTACGCGTTTCCGAGGTAACAAGTTATCCTCGCGGTTTCGAAGGCACGTCCGGTGTCTTGGGTGTATGTCTTAACCAAGGACATAACGGTTGCTCCGAACGCCCGGCCAACGGCCAAGTCGAAGCAGAACCGAGCAGCAAAACTGGATGGTGCACTACACGACGTGAACTGGCAGACAACGGCGAGTGAGGGATATCCCGAGGGAAGGGCTCGCTTTTACACATTCAGACGTCGCACAGAAAAGCCCACCTTGGTTAGACGGTACCGCACGTCCCTTGGCGCGTGCCGCCGCATATACTTGGCTGGATCTCCTGTCCTTTCGAGAACGGAGGCAACGAAGGTTGTCGAAGGCGGAGGAGGAGTAACGTCTCTCGGTCTTGCACGCGAGAGCAGGTCCGCGCCATTCGTACTCCATACGGCCAACCCTGCCCGTTTGAATAGGCGAGCACGTCGCCACGAACCCTATAGTGAGCGGTTTGCCGACATGAAAACACCCAACAGAGAATAGCTGCCGCAATGGAATTCCAATATGAAGTTAGAGAAACGGGATCGGTGTACAGAAGGCCCAGTCGGCTCGGCGCACAATGAAATTGTTGTCGGCGAGGAACAACGGCTGATGAGTAACACAAGCCTGAAAAGGCCTCCCGGTCGCGGTGCCCACTTTTTTTGATGGAGGCAAAAGGCGAAAGCGCCCGTGTGTTCGAGATTTCGGCGCACGTTAAATGTGTCCAGGTGGTCAAAATTAATCCGGAGACCTCCACTGCGGCGTGCCTCATCGCCTGTTAGAGTCGGCGCGTTAAAACCCACCTCAAATGCCAAGTTGTGCTGCTACACTAGGTTTTCAAATGCCATTTGGCTCAAATGACATTCGAGCCAAATGAGCACCGAGAAAGACATTTAAGATTTCAAATGCCATTTCCAGCACTCTCGGACGCAGCGTCTTCGATCGGCAATAAAAAATATAATACTTCCGTACGTAAAACAAACAAAATATTGTTGTTTGTGAAACTTTGTTCATTGTTTATTTACTTAAAATACGAAATCAACATATTTAATTTTCATACTCTCAAAACCAGTGGGTCAGTTGCAAAAAACACAAACAAAAACAATGCAAGGCAGCCATATTTAGAGTCAAAACTGGTGTCTCTTCTAATTTGATATCATTTTGCTGCCTCGGACTGCTCCTAAGTTTGATTATTGTATTAGTGTACGAAAACGGAACGGGGCAACAACGGCACCACTGCAGCACAGCGAACAGTTGTGAAAGCTTTCAAATGCCATCGAAATTGTAGTGTAGCACGGCGGATTCTGAATGGCATTCGAAGCAACCCATTTGAGTCAAATGACATTTGGTTCAAATGACATTTGGACCCTAGTGTAGCAGGGGTATAAGACGCAGGTAACAGACGCTGATACAGCCCGCCCGCGTTCGGTCGTCGGGCCTGTCGTTGCTCTCGCCACCTCCAGGACGCAAGCAACGTTGTAATTTTGACATGTTTTGCGATGTTTTTAGGCCAATTTCATCGCATTAAATATATTTAGATGTTGTCTTGAGGCAGTGTTACCATCAAACTGGATGGCAAGCGAGTCTTTTTTTTTTTTTTTTTTTGTATATCGCAAAGTGGGGTGTGTGCGCTGGACCACTCCGCAACATTTATCGCTGCCCCCCGTTTCCTGCTTGTGCTTTCATAAGTTATTCGAGCCAGGGTTCGTGAGTTTAGGCGCCCGAGTAAGAATATACAGTGTAAAAATGTATTGCAGAAATTTAAAAAGACTTTTTGCCATTCAGTGTGCAAATTTGATGCCCTTAAATTTAAACTAGATAGTTTCGACGGCTCTTAAACCTCGCAGAGCACTGTTCTTATCTTGAACTTGAATATATAAACACACACACATATATATATATATATATATATATATATATATATATATATATATATATATATATATATATATATATATATATATGTGTGTGTGTGTGTGTGTGTGTGTGTGTGTGTGTGTGTGTGTGTGTGTGTGTGTGTGTGTGTGTCCGTGTGTGTGTGTGTGCGCGCGCGTATGTGTGGAGAGAGAGAGAGAGAGAGAGAGAGAGAGAGAGAGAGAGAGAGAGAGAGAGAGAGAGAGAGAGAGAGAGAGAGAGAGAGAGAGAGAGAGAGAGAGAGGGATAGGAACAGAAAGAGAATGGGGAGGGAGGAATGAGCTAGGCAGACGCGCTCTACGCTAGCTAGTGTCGGGGCCTAACCTCCTTATTTCTTTCCGAGCATTCGTAATTAATTCAAGACAATTAGTGAGAAGACCGGAACCTCCTGCTGCAAGTCCGCAGAGTGAGCCTCCTTATTCACTACCGCTGGTTTCACGGTCCGTCTGATTTAGAAGGCTTTCCTATATTTATGCCAGAATCATGAACTGCCCTTGTTCTCGCTTTTCTGTAAACTTCCCCTCTTCCTGAGCCCATTATCGTCAGGGCTAATCTTCGATGTCCCCTGTTGGGAGGCTGAAGCCCTATCAGATTAGGCTTGTGGCCAGCGCCGTGTCCCGCCGGACACGCAGGCACAATTATCTCAGAGACATGGACTGCGGATAATTGGTGGGGCGGATTCTTTTCCATTCTCTCCGGCTCTGAGCTGAAGAGCGTTAAATCCATCGTAAATTAATTATTATCATTACAAATCGTAGATTACACCGATCTTGGCATCGGAAATTGAAGGAGCTCTTCTACATTACCCTTCGAAGCGTAAGCATCTTCACAACGTCTGATTTCTAGATCATTGTTGTCAATAGCGGCGAACAGGCCGTGCTAACCCTGTTCGAGGAACTTTCCTGTCACAGTTTACGGTTTCTTTTTGGTGTGTTCCCACGGATAAGAAGTCGATCGCGCTGGTTTTTCGTTCTTTATTTCTTCATTTCTCTCGTTGTTTGTGTCTTTCTTTCTCTCTTTCTTTTTTTCCTTCTCTCTCTCTCTCTTTCTCTCTCTCTCTCTTCCTTTCTTCCTTTCTTTCTTGAGAAGTAAGAAAGGAATGTTTCTTATCTTTCCCATCTTCTACTCGGAGGCCCTGCGACGTGACCGCTCCGGGTCATACGTAAAGGAGGGCTAAACAACAACAAAAAAAGAAGGACCAGGCGTGGACTTCTCTGAGAAGCCCAATCGGGCAAGCTAAACAAACACAGGACAATAGAACGCCGGAGACACTAACGACCTCCCCGCAGCCGAGTGTTCTGGCTCAAACTTCGTATCTTCGGATCGGCTCCGGCTCGTCTCAGCCGGACACACAGGCGCGTGTGTACGGCTCCTCTAAATATTCCATGCAGTCTACCGGAATCGGCCGCATCGTTCTCACCAACTGGCCGGACGTGACCCTTTATGGACCGAAGCACAAATTGCACGGAAACGAAAAATTGAACACATCAATGTGAACATGCGCCTGGTCCTTCGCTGGTTTCGATTATCTTTCCTCGTATTTCTTTTTTTTTCCTTCTTTCCTTCAGGGGAAGGCCCCTCGTCGGCGATCGCAGCATCATTTGTGTCTGGACACGACTTGCTCAGGCCGGATTGCGTGATCACAAGAAGCGCACTGTACGAATTTGATTGCGATCGGCAGGCGAACGTCTACGTGTTCCGTTCACTCGCAATACGATGGTGCTCGGGTGAAACGAAAACAGAAAGTTGCCTACGTGCTTTCCATCTTCGGTGTGGTTTCTTTCCTTTGTCGAAAAGCGTCTTCACGAGAAAGCCGAAGAGGCCTGCGTGCCATGAGTGTATTCTTGAGGAACGGAAGCTTGTAGAACGCATCCTCCTGGATGTGAATTCAAGGCTTTCGCGTGACAAACCTCTGGGGAACTTAACATTGGACAGTTGAAAAAGAATGTTTCCAACCACAAAAATCATTAGGCAATGAGAAGGATGACATGCCTCTTTTTTAGGTAATAAATACACTTCCAGCAATAACGTCAGCTTCGAACCTGAATTCCAAATTCCTCAGTATTTGCCACCTCTTAGCGCTCTTCATGCAGCAATACCCTTTAAATAGCCTGTAAATTTTACGTTATCTGTCTGTAACTTTCCGAATTCCCCCTTACCCAATGCCCTGTTCTGGGGCCTGTAAGGGCATCTTTTTTTAATAATGAGGCAGTCGGATCGCATTGTTAAGAACCGGAGGCAATATTTCTTTAGGACAGTTCAAGGCAGATATCACGGAACTATAACGCAGCACTGCAAGGCGGTCCCTTTCCCCAGGGTTGATCCAGGAAGCGAAGAAGCCAGCCGTATGAAGACCGGAAGTGTACTTCCGCGTCGCCGATACAGCATCTACCTCGAGTGTAAGCTGCCAGGAGTGGCCACAAATGGGTTTAAATTACTCGCGAACGTCGCAGGTCGCGCACAAACGACCATCTTCGGGTGATGTGCAGGAAAGACGTTACATGCAACGCAATGCAAGAGCTTCGCAGTACACATCATGCATCATTATATATTATAAGAAGCGCGCCAGGAAAGCTGCCAAAAGCAGGCGGGTGAAGTTCTCAAAAGGACATCCGTACTCCGAACGTGGCCTCGCTGTTTCGAAATCGTCCACGGTCACTGGACAGATCGAAGACAGCGGTATCTCATCGTTAGATTCATCGAAGCTGACGTGTATACGCATTTCGGTCGGTGTTTTCGGCAAAGAACATAAGTTACGCGGATTCCGTGCTTTCTGTGGGGGGCCTCCGTGCACTTCGTTCGAGTCAAAGGCTGTTACGTAACTCCTGGGTAAGATGAAATTACGGACTCGGAGGCTCTCGATCTTTGTCCCATTCAATGGCGCGTACACGCATTGTCGACGCGGTCAACATACTCCACCGAGTTTCAAAATCACTCGCACAACTGCGCGGCGAACGCATTTGTCGAAGCAGTATACGAAAAACTGAAACGTCTGTCACTCAACTTCTTTTTCGTTCCCTCTTTTCCCTCCATTTTTCCCGGCTGCATTGTCCTAGCTTTCGAACAAAAATCATTCTCTTTCCGTCCTTCGGGCACATTTTCATTTAATAATCCCATGCGTACTCAAAATAAAAAAAAAATGCTCATCGCACTGTGAGCGTGCAGTTGAGACGGCCGTCTGTTCAACTTGCGTCATGCTCGGTGGCATCGCTGTATTAAATTTGTCGTTGCAACATTTGTCGTTGCAACTCATTAAATTTGTCGTTGCAACATTTGTACGCACGCCTTCTTGTCTCCGTATTGAAGTTTTGCACGCGACAACGGACACATGATTTTAGTGTCGGCTAGCGAATGCTGGCCCTCGGGAAGTCGGAGTTTGGAGCAATGAAACGGAAGAGCCGATATACGGTCCTTCTACAGAGTCCGATGGAACGACTCCCTCCACTGTGATGTACGCCTTCTGTCTTTTTTAAAAGCCTAATCAATACTTTCGCTCCCGGGCAGCGTTTTTGTTGCTTTGATTTCTTTGTGAACCTAAATCAGCGCCCGCGATAGCTAGGGTGCTGTTTTATAGATAGACGGATTCTGAAGGCCTTTGTTTGCTGTAGGCGGCGCCACGTTTTATGTTGTCTCTGTGTCCGCATCGCTAGATCTGCCCGAAATAACCGCGTTTGCGATAGCCATTGCCCAAGAGGGAGGATTGACTTTTACGGTACGTTGCGAAACCCCTTCAAGTAGAAGAATGGCTGATCGCTGTTCGTATTCATGGATACGTGATTGCACTGACGTGTCACTCTGAACTAAATGCAATAAACAAAGTCAGGCCGAGTAAAATTCTTTTTTTTTTCTTGTCCGCGGTACACTGAAGCTATGAAGGCTAATTTATAACTACAATGATACGAACTTTCGTAACGTTGACTCAAGTCAATTAGCGCCTTCAAATTGAAGCAAGAAAACGCGCATCGAAAATAGAAAGAAAGGAGGAATAAAGTAGGACCTGTTGTTTGACTAAGGCCTGAGATATGTGCGCTCAAGTATTTGTGCCCGCCGGAGGCCTAAATTATCTGCTCTGATACAGCGACGACTTGCGTTTTGAAATGAAACACTTGCTAACATCGCCATGCGCCCCGAGCGTTATTCGCTGCCCTTGGGAGCTTCTTGTGCTCAATCGGTACTTACTTGCATATGTTTTCTTGGCGTGTGAGGATTTACGTATGTGAACGATTCAATCCCATTTTTTTTTCTTTCTTCTTTCGGCAAGGCTTTCAAACGTTTCTGAGTAACAGCGTTGGTGACGAAGTAAGCTTGTAAGCCTCTATAGTTTTCACAGTAACTAAATCGTACTACTTTTATTTTGTTGTTCATGCTCCTTATTAGGTTCCCGTCTCAAATCTCTCGACATGGACGAAGGTCATGCGTGGATCTATATCTATAGACAGCCCATCCGTTGTACCATCTTAGAGGGACCCTGCAGCACTTCCGATAAACCCTTCCACTCTTTCCTTCGCGCCTGAAAGCACTGCGAAAGCTGTTGTAATCGCCAGCCCAGAGCAGCCCTGCGAGATTTGTTCGTCGCAGCGATGAGCCTTCCGTTTCTACTTTACTTTTTTTGACATCTTTTTTTAAAAAGTGGCGGCCAAATGCATTTATTGCCGCAACTGGAAGGAAGGCTGTTCAGACTTGCCGCAACTGTCGCAATAGCTTTAAAGAATGACGTCATCTCACGTCTCAGCTAACCGAACTGCGTGACGCGCCGTATTTTACGTATATAGATCATGATGTGGCTTTTGCGTCCGTAGCCGGTACGTAGCCGAAGCCGGCCAATAGCCGCTACATTGCTGTAATGACGTAATTCTAGCGCTCGAAGAACTCCAACACCGAGAAAGAGAGAAAATTGTTTTGAGCAAGTTTCTAAGTTATCTCGTGGGCATAGAGCAGTAATTTCTGGCTGAGGTACTTTGTGACCCCCTATTTTAAGTACTGAGTGTCTTTCCTGACTACGTTGTGGAAGCACTTAGGATGTAAAAAGCCGAAAAAAGGGCTTCAGGCTCCCTTTAACTCTTTCCAAAGGGTCCAGTGCCGGCTGTTCGACTCGGCGCTGTGCACTGGCATAAAAAATGAAAAATAAAAATCGCGGCGCTGGTTCTGCTTAGCGACGGTTTTTCTGGTGGCTTGCAGAAGTTACTTCAACAACCATTTTATTATCATCCCCATCATCATCCCTTGGGTTCCCGCTACGCCTTTCTCAATGACTTCCGCCGGCACCAATCCTGCTTTGGGTGAACCCTTTCTTTCGCTGATTTTTAACAGCGGAGCAATCCGCAAGTTCGGTGTTGCAGGAAAAAAATACCAAAAAAATGTGGAGCCCTCGTAAGCGCGTGACTCGCGGCGACCGCCAAGCGTTCCCGCCAAGCGCAGTGGCTTTAACAACAACAACAAAAAAAACTTGCGAAAACCACCAGGATCGAGAAAATGGCGAGCGCTCGTGAGCGCGTGCCCCGCGGGGACCGCCGCGTCCCGGGTCGGCTTTAGCGAAAAAAAGAAAAGTAACTCCAGCGCTCTCGTCAGGCGCTACCGCGATTGTAATGCTTAGCATGACGAACACGACGACGTCGATGCATGTGACGATGACTTCTACTAGCACAGTGCAAAGCAACGACGGAACATGTAAATAAACAATTTCAAACTTACAAATGCGTGGTCATGTGTCCTTCAGTGCTCACGTAGAAATAAATCCTGCAGCTTCGCTATAATTCAAGCCTTGCGCTACTTACTGCAAGCTTCGCCAGTTCAGCTGGTTGAAGTCTATACAATGCTGAGGACGACTTTGCATCCACCACTCGCCGCGAAAAAGATGACGACCTCTTAGATGCATATATGACAACGCAACTATGCAAGTAAACAATGATACTGAAGCTTAACTATGTGTCCGGCAATGCTCGCTACAACAGCTTCACCATTCAAGTCTTGTGCGTGAGTGCAAGCTACCTTGATTTTTTGTTCTAATCCATCCATCGAGTTCTCGGCCCTCGTTGGATTTTATCGGCAGCCAAACTGCCACTCGTGTAGGCCACCTTTTACCATAGCTTTGTATCATAAATCATAGGCGACACCACTCCTTTTTTATTTGTTCGAACCAAATTTTTTCAACCCGCGTTTTTACCTGATCCGTAGTTTGAATCTATATATCTGAATGAAATACAAATCTAAATTCTTTTGATTCCTCTTTAACCAACTTTCTCCTCATTTGTTTTGCCCGACCCAATTTCATCGCCAACGTATTCTGATTCGTATAGCATGGATTGAGGTGGAATTCAAAACATGCTAAGTGAGAAACTCAACAGAAAAATAAAATCCGACTAGTAGGCAAGGCAAAAAAGGGGATACACCGCCACCTTAGCAGTAGCCTGTCGCTGCAAGCATAGAATGTGGTTTCGGTAACGATAAACGACACATTCCGCCGTGGAGGCGGAGAAGCGCTTCCGGCATGACGTCAGTTTCGTTGAACACCGTCGTTACATATCATCGTTCTGGATTATAGTTGGGAACTCAGCGTTATGTCTCTTTAATTCTTACAGTGTTCACCCCGCAACGTTCTCCGTCAAGTGTCTCCAGGGACGGAGACCCGTACGGCAGCAGAGTCGCCTGCGCCCTTTCCAACCTCTTTGGTAAGAACCCTTCATTTGTATTTATTTACTTCCCGTGAATAGCACATCCTTTTGATCCATCCCCCTGCCGCATCTAAGCGGCTAAGATGTCCTCGCTTTGACACACGCGAATGCTTCCGAGTTAGACTCATCCTTCTTGCGACAAAAGCCACTTCCTACCACTACAACCCCCCTTGTGTGATTGCAATATGAGATATGGCACAATAGGACGACACTCGGCGTTTGTACACGACGTCCTTGCTGGAACATCCACGGTAGCGGCCGCCGGGGCAACTATTCTGGCACTTTCGTACGCTGCAAGCACGCTTGGAATGTGCGCGGCCAAGTTTGCTCGCGATACTAATTAAGGGTACGCGGCCCGGCATCTCGAGACTCGAGCTATACGGTACGAAGCAAAGCAGAGCGGGTAACCTTCGCAGCGCCCTCCTCTTTTGTTTCGCGCTCCTCCTCATAGCCTACGTTCCTCCTGCATTCCTTAATGAGCGGTGTGCGCGTATATACCTTATACCCGTACGCCCTCACCGCGGCTAGCGAGGTACAGCGCATTCCACCACGATGCCAGGTTCATCCGCTTCACTGCTCCTTTCTTTTCCGTTTTTTTTAATCTGGAACAGTGTTCCAGCTAAACGCTGAGTATGGTGCGAAAACGGCCTGGCTCCCCTTCCCACCTTCGCCGCCACGACTGCGGAGAAACTGTTGCGATGGAACTGCGCGGGGATGAACGCGGTGCATGCGGTTGTGGCAGGAAAAATAATGACGCTCATCTCACGGTATACCCGGCGCGCTCGCGATCTCCCCCAGGGTCGCCCTAGTTTGTTGGCAAGAATGCGCTCTGCCTTTTGTATACGTACGCCGCGTTATGCACAAACAAACTCCGGATTGCGTACTGTGCGTGGCAGTTTGAGGGCAGACGGATCTTCACTGCGCAGTGCTTTCAGTTTTAGACCCGACGAACTTTCCTGGGTCGCTATCTAATTTAGGCTCGTTTAGTTGGTTCTGCAATGCCTTTTCTGTGCTGTCAACCTAGACAGCACAGGTTCAACGAAGAGGTGGTTCTCGCACTTAATGCAGGCTGCGGTATTATAACTGAAACAATGTGGTTCGGTTAGACGGCTACGAGAGAGAAGTGACGCTTTGTGAAACATTCAGACCGCTAAACTTAATCTATACTAGCTGTCGTGAAGAACATTCGCACTAAAAATACAGTTTGCATATTTCTTTTCGAGAAAAAAATGAAAATATACACGCCATTTTTTGTGCAATTGCTGCGGAACGTTGAAAAATTGTGTACGTATTGTCAAATGAACAGCCCCTGCGGGTAGAAGAAAACAGGGTGTATCTTACAATCGTGCGTAGGTTAACAATGCACGGCTTGTGATAATAACGTTGTCGACTAACTATGCGGTCTCCAACAGCGCTTTGTAAATAATTTTATTAATATTGAACCGAACGGTTTCCAGCTAAGCTTGAATTGCAGGTAACATCGCTTGGGTGCCGTCATTTCAAGTAAACAAGCAAGTTCAACATCGCTGTCTTTGAGCCGCAGTCCCATGCGATTGCTTCCTCCATATCCCGAGTGTGTTCATTTTGTGGGTGTCCCTATAATGAACGGTCAAGCGGACCGTCCCAGTTCAACGGAATCATTTTTTCAAGAACAGTGTGCGTGGGCTGGTAGATTGTACGCCGCCCAAAGCGAGCCTGTTGGGTTGCTCCACCTTCTTAATGCATGTGTGTCTACCAGACTTTTAGGGCAAGGTTTTCAGCGGTGAACATTTTTTGACTCTGCACATCAGACTTTAGGGACTGCTTGAGCACATAAATCGCATATAGCTGTCTCGTATTCTAAAAACAAAATTCGAGCGTACCTTAATTAATCTGACGTCCAACTGCGACGGCATTGTGAGTGTTATGATATTGCTGGTTAAAATCGAGGGGGGGGGGGGGGGGCTTTCGTTGTGATTATATTTTTAGAGAAGGGCTTTATGTTGCTACGCAAAAGGAAAATCAGGCGGTCCCGCGTACGCAGAAAACTCCCCCGGCGCAACCCTATGCGCATGCGCCAACGTCTTTGGACTGCGCCCAGCTTCGATGGTTATCCTTCTTCACAGAGTGGAAGGGCACTAAATTTTAGCAGCCATGCTCTTTAAGCTGGTGGTAGGGCCGGCGAACGTGCGCAGGAAAACCTCGCCGAGCGATGACGTCGTCGCGCGCCGGCACCGCTTCACCGCAGCTTTGCCTTACCGCGCTCGGGCGGGACTCGTGTCGCCACCTGTTGGAGGCACGATTCAACGGGTACAAGCACGGCTGTGTTTCGAATAGCGTAGCGGGGTTGCTCGCTCTATCGCTTGTTACGACGAATGGTGCAGTTTTGACGGTGCAAAGAGAAGAATTAGTGCCAAAATGAAAGAAACCAAAAGGCCGAGAAGGTACAACGTTAATCAAGTTCTTAATAAGCGTCCCACACGCGAGACCCCACAAGCCGAACGGTGGCCACCGAGCGAGTTCAAAATTTTTCAGCAAACGCTCGTTCCGTTGCGCAGTCCGCTACTCTTGCAATGGAGCTTCACCGCAAAGCCGCTGTACATGCGTACAATGTGCATACTTTAACGATCGAGTGTTCATGGTTCTTTGGGGGTCTAAAGACGACACCATGCAGAAAACTTGGTCGACTTTCGAGGCGCAACCAGGCATAAACTTGGCTGAATCTCTAAGCATAACCAGGCATAAACTTAGCCGAACCAAGAATAGGCTATAGGTGGGGCCGCCAGATTCGCTGTTAGCCCAGTCTTCGTGCTACTAGTGTGAAGCGGTCCCATTTCTCTTTTTTTTTTTAGAGTTCGGGTGTTTGCCTCTGACTGGTGATTTCAAATCGCGAATATAAATGAAGTGCTCTGCAAAATTGCACAGTTGCAAAGTTGCATCTTACAAAGTTGCAAAGTCATACATGATACGTACTGTGTTACAATCACCTTTGGCTCAATAGTGCAGAATAGGAGCACGGTTTTTGTTCTTTATTTAATGTGTGTAGTTAAAACTTCAATAGAACATTTCCAGACGTAAGTTACAGCCTTGCCCGGTGCGCTGTGTTTTTTTATCACAGCGCTGATTTTTGCGAAAAAAAAAACAGTTTAATGTCCACTTTAAACATGTCTTTCCCTGATCGTTCCCAAAATATGACCGCGTGTGCAAGGAAGGCATAGGATAGTGTCGAGATTGACACTCTAAATTTTATGCGACTTGTTGCATACTTAGTAAAGGCATAAAGCTTTAACCCTGAAGCTCGCAACCCGGTCGTGCGGCTCGTAAATCCCCTCTTGGCCAGAAATTTCGAAGTGGACGAACGTAAACTGTAGCAGGCGTCCACTATGAAAAGCGACCGCAATCGCAACTTTACTACACGCACTTTGTTGTACGCCCGATGGCATCATATACCCTCTTATACAAGCAGAAAGCTCAACGCACTCGTATAAAATATGTCGCAAGGTCTTGCATGATGCAAAAATAAAAACCGCGGAATCCATGACCTCCGCTTCCCTCAGCAGCCGCCGCTTTTTTTTTTCACTCTTTCCGTCATTCCAAATAAAAAATAAAAAAATACTGCTGAAAGAGGGCTTGAGTGACTGAACATGTAGCGCACAGGTACCGCACTTCATTTGGTAATTTGTATATTTTGTTCGCAACGACCGAATATCACGCGCAAAAAAGAAAGATTCGTGCACAACCCAGAAAGTAGATGAGCCCTTCACGACCTTGTGTGTATCCTCTTACGTTCATAAAAGCGCCCTCCGCTGTACGCGCGTGCTATACATTGTACGCACTATTCAAGTTCGCATGGTCGACTTCAGACTCCGCCGCTAGGTCTTATTCAAGCCGTTTTTATATAACTCGCACGGTGCGGCATCCTCCCCAAAGAAGTAGAGCGTGTATTCGCGCGCAGTTATCATCAAGGCTGGACATTATCCGCACGCGTAGTGTACATATATACCCCATGATTCGAGCGCTAACGTGCACTGCGTGCCGCTTCTCGAGAGATTACACCTCGTTTTTTTTCTTTGTTTCTGCTGCGTCCTCTCGCGCGCATCACGTAACTGCCGACGCGTAACGGCTTGGGACAATGATAGCCAGCTCCTATTCAGATATATGAGCCAGGCGCGCACGCTATTCTCGGAAACAAGTTCAGTCACGTGGCCTTCTCTGCATTTTCTTTTCTTTTGTTTCTCAGGAGCTGCTTTTTTTTTCGTATACTGCGGCTACTCACAAAGGCGTCGTGAACTAGGTGCAATAAGCGAGAACTGGATTAAAGAGAAAGCCGCGCATCCGCTGTTGTGAGCTTCGACGGCCCCGCGGTTGTTACCGGTGCCTGCCTTGCACCGTTGCGCGCTGGTTACTCCACCGTGCCTCCTAAAGAAAGCACGCGGTCTGGCATGCGTGACCCTACAACTACTTCGTCCTCGTTACAAGGTCGCAGTTGAGGAAGTTGTGCCCGCTGTTCGCCGCTACCGGGGGATTTGATTTTAAAGGCACAGCTGTTTAAGCTCTCAGTTCCGCCGTCGAGCGTTACCGGAACATTATGCCGCAGCCGAGCGCACGTGAACGTATGCCACGTGAGGAGCACCCGGCGTCGGTTAGCTCGACCTTCGAGAACACGCTTCCCAGCGTTCGCGGCGACATCTCTCGCGTACTTTTTGCCTCGCCAGTTCATGTGCGTTCGCGCCTGAAGTGGGGAGCCCATACGCCGAGTTGGCGAAGCCGGTTGCCGCGGTCTCTAGAGGAAGAGATGTGAAAACCTGCGGACGAAACGAACTGCGGGCCCGCCAGTCATAAAGAACTTTCAGCGGCAAGTTCGGAAATCCGTGTGAGGTGCAACAGCCGGGTCTCCGACGAAGGGAGAGAGGATTTCTACAGCCTTGCACCATTAGAGAAAGCTGCACGAATTTTTAAAGCAAAGCTTTACTACTATTGTCCAGCGGTTTCGCCGCAGATGCGCAAGTTCACCCTTTGACCGCAGGCACACCCCCTCCGGCACACCCCTTGAAGCTCATCACGTGATTCGCCGGGTCCGCTGTCGATGCTGCGCACAAGGCCCCGTTTTCAGTCGTTCTTCTGAAGTAGTAACGGCGGCGGCCGCGACGGGAGCGGCCGCTCAGCTGATTGGCAGCTACCAACCCCGCAGCTTCCCACGCATGCGCCGGTGGTTCATCTCGGGCTTCGTGACTCGTCTTGCGCCGCGTTCGCCGTGAAAGAGGAACGCCGCTTCCGCCGTGAAGGAAAGCGAGGCTGGGCCTCCTTGTGTGAGCGTTGCATGGGACCGAACGGCTTTGAGCCGTGGTAGGCATACAGCTACATCAAAGGTTAACCAAGCAAAACCAAGACTGAACCAGACTAAGCCAAGCTTTTGCTTTGCACATCCAAGGTTAGCTGAGCTAACCCGCAGCAGTTTTTTTCTTTTGAGTAAACGCATTTTATGCGTAAACACTAGACGCCCGTTGAGTGCAAAAGCCGGCGTCGGCGTTGGCGTCTGTAAACGCAAAACGACTCTTAGACCGCGGGTGTACGAATCGTTCTATAGCAAGAGGTGTTTCATAGCAGGTGCTTTAACTCGCCAGTGCCCAGGAAACGAGATAAGAGAGCGGAAGAATTGCGAAACCAAGGAAGCAAGCAGGCAGGCAGTGAAATCAACCATCGTTGTCAACTCTCCTGTATAGATGGCGACGGGAACGAGCCGCGGCGCAACGAGCAGGAGACAGATAGAAGCCATTCGAAAGCATTACGACGGAAGCGAATAGCGAAACAAATCGTCTCGAACGACAAGGAGACGAAACCCTTCGAAAAGTGGGACAGAAGCAAAGCATCTCAGGCGTTCAATTGGGCGTTTATGCTTTCGCATTTAGAACGCCTAAGAAGGTCTTGGATGTCCTCAGACTTCTTTTAAAGACGAGTGTCTTTCTTGGGCTACTTAAACCCAGAAATATTGGTCTGTCTGTCTGTCTGTCTGTCAGTCAGTCTGTCTGTGACTCGATTCAGCCACCCGGCCAAAATAAAATTGATATTGCGCAATAGTCTTATATACTCACAGCCAAATGTAAACGTCTAAGACCGGTTTATAGGTTCATACTTGTCAACTTTGTTGAACAAGAACAAGACGATACGCAAATGTAAGACAGGAAATTAGAACACAAGGGATATTTAGAGTGTTCCTTTATTTAAAAATTCATCTACTGCAGAAAACCTCCGCCTGCAGTTGCCCGCGCCACCTTCTGGCGGCATATGAAAACCACGCGGCAACAGCAACGGAAGGTTCCACTAGCTAGGTTCCACGTTCTGCTCGGAACGCACGTGGAGCACGGCCACGCGGTTCCATAAACCTTGTAGTCGGCCGCCTCCATTCACGCGCGTCTCCGCCGTACTGCAGCGCTGGCATCGAGGAACCCGGCCTGAAGCAGTGGAACGCGGTAAATTCAAATCGCCTTGCGCGAACCTTTAATGTGTTTACCTTGGGATGAGCGCGACGGTACAGGAACAGCATGAGAGGTGAGCGGGAAAGCAAAGGGGGGCATTTTCTTGGCAAGTGTCTACAAAGACTATCGTCTTTTGACGACATTTGCAACGAAAGGAGCAGATACGCGGCCAATTTTTTTCGACATCGCTTAGCAAGTAACGTTTATCAATGCCAACGCGTTGCATGCCTCATGTGACAAAAAATACGGCGCCGTTGTTGATCGTCCACAGCACAAGGTACCAAAATAAGGCAACTACGCACAGAGAAAAAACGCGTCATAAAATGCTTGTATCGACGCTAAATCTCTCATTGAGGTTCCTGCAATGAAAATAATAGATTTGCAAAAAAAAAAACTGTAGTTGATTCATCTGTCATAGTAATCGGTCAAACACGAAAGTGAAATGTGCGCGAAATCTGCAGCTGAGCATGATTTGCGGGTCGGCGACTGTCTTGTGGGTGTGCTTGGCGAGCGACGCCCTGCTGGCGTCATTTCCGCAACGGATATTACGTCAGTGAAGTCTTGGTGTATCCCGGCATAAAACATTTCTGAGTTAAAATATAAAACCCCAAAACCAACAACCCTAAATATAACGTATACTCTTTCCCGCAAGAAGACCCTGGGTGCAGGGGTGCACCCTTTACAGGCTGCCTGCTTCGTTGTACTGGCGTCATTTCCGCGACGGATATGACGTCAGTGAAATCTTAGTGAATCCCATAATAAAACACTTTAGTGTTTAAATTCGGTACATTTCGATCTGTGTGGGAATCGAACCCAGCCTTCTAGGGTGCGAGACAAGCAGCATTGCCCGACGCCGCGGCGTCATCATTTGTTCCCGCTGGCTTACAGCTGACTAAAGTGGGCTAAAGAACAAGAGGAATAATGATACAAACAAGAAATAAAACAATTAAGTATACAATGAATGCAGACGTAGGATAAAGTACGTGCATGCGAAATACGCGCCCACTTCTCGCAACGACCTCCCTCTTTTATATATAGCAAGACAAACAACACGTTCTGCAAACTGATTTTCGTTATGTTTCATGATAAATCGGGGGAGCTCTGCGTAGGAGTTTTCAATCGACGACGAAGAGACCAGAGATCCAGACCAAAAATACACGCGTTCAAGGTTGCGAAGACGTTCCGCTGGAAACCTTCGCGGTTACGGCATGTTTGTTTAACGAAAGGGCAGCGCACAGCCACACAAACAAACTACAAAGCCGTCCAAGCTGATAATCGAAACTTCCAGGCCACCCACCACCTTCTGTTTAATTTTTCTTTTATGTTAAACATGTATTACTTCCTCCCCCGCTGTACGTGTCTTCCAGTTCTTGATATTTGAGTTCTTTTTTTGTTGTTGTTACGAAAGACCTTACGAAGTGTGTTTTTTCAACGCCAATGTTTCTTCCGCTGAAGACCTGGAGCGGCACAGTACCAGATTGAAGATGCAGAAAGGACGCTAGGCGAAAGAGATAAACCACGAACCCGTCGGAAGAACATGCAGGTCGCATGAAAAAGACATGTGCCGCCAGTGTTTCTTCATACGATGGATTGCCACCTGTTCGTATATACCGCCCGTTTCTTGCGAAACGTATGCAGATAGGGCGAAGGAAAAGCGACCCGTGCGAGGCACCGTAAAACAACAATGACAACAAAAACAACAACAACAACAACAACAACAACAACAGAAGAGATAGATGGCGTGTGAGTGTCGACAGAATTTCCTGTCCTTAGCTGTTCTTTTCATTTGCTTTGTTTTCGTTTTTTTTTTTTTTTTTTTCTTGCTAGAGATTCTGCCGTACGTTTCGCAATATGTAACACTTGTGGCACAGTGAAGCTCCCTGCGATGATGGAAAGCTGTCACCCACGAGACCGAGCGTAATATCGGTACCACAAATTGTGGCTGTGGGTGTGGGGCTTTACCAACGTCCCTTGACCTACAGAAGCCCAGGTTGACGCCACTGACGGTTGTTGAAAGTAAGTAAGTAAATAAACAAATCAATAAATAAACACTACCGTAAAGTTCCGACACACCTGAAACTTCTCCCTCTAGAAAGACCGATTTACATCGACGTCTTGAGTGCGACTTGCGCAAATCCATGCTGCGCGTGTTTGTGAAATTCCAGGCTAATTTGTGTCCACTGAGGTCGTTACAAATCGCTTGCGCAGTTTTCTGAATGCTGGCGTATACCATATGAACATAAGAACACCAGCGAAGGCTTCCTGTTCAGAACACGTCATCCCAGCATTTCCGCTATTATTTCCTTCCTTAAAGCATTAATTGTGAGGTTTGGTTCACAACAGTAAGGTCTGTATCTGTGGCATTCTCGAGCTAAATGCATCGAACTAAATTATAGCCCAGTTGGCTAAGGTAATGCCGAAACAAAGTTCAAGTGCGTGCCCTGATTCGCTGCATGGCATTCCTTGCAACAGCTTGCATCAGAATTTTCGACGGTCTACAAAAAAAAAAAAAAAAAAAAAAAACTACCCGCTGTTCTACATAAGTGTAAGCGCGACTGTACTCGCACATGCGTACAATCGTAGCGCATGCCAACAACGGGGAATAGAATAAAGCTTGGCGATGCAGTCATTCGAAAACCTGTTAATATCAGTTAGCGGTTTCAATCAATCAGACAATTCTAATCAATCATCTTCCGCCGACAACGATATTCGCACTGCGCATGTTCCGCAGCTTTCCACAATTCGTTTCACGCCCTCCATGCGAAGGCTTCTTTGCAGCAACGTTTTCCGTCACCTCTTATTTTTAAAGCGGAAGCTTTCTTTGTAGGACCGATGGCGTCCTGTCAGACAACCAGTGCACTTCCCCATAGATCGGTTGGCCGACCTAAAGGCTCTGACAGGATCCCTGGACAAACGGCGCGTGCGTGAAACCTGCCTTCCATCGTGTAAAAGCGATTACTTGAAAATTGCGGAAAAAGAACGGTTCTAGATAAGCCAATACGCGCATCGATCATAAAGAAGGAGTACAATAGTATACCTTTTATTTCACAAACCACGTATCAGTATGCATTTAAATCATTCGAAGATGCGTTCACTTAGTACGCGAAAAATCGTCGCATGCGTTCGTTCTTCGTTCGCGACTTGGGTCTTCGGAGGTTTGACGAACGATTGGGCACACTGTCAGCGAACGTTGGACGAGAGAGAGATAGATAGATAGAGAGAGAGAGAGAGAGAGAGAGAGAGAGAGAGAGAGAGAGAGAGAGAGAGAGAGAGAGAGAGAGATTGAACAAGGTATTTGAGGTCTTGGGAGTCCTCCTTTATAGCCACATTTCGTTCACTCCAGAAAGAAAGAAAGAAAGAAAGAAAACGCAGAGACGAGGCTAACACTACACAATGCCTGAAAAAACCAAAAGCGCCTTCATGACGGCAGCCATAACTTTTCCCTGAAGACTCGGGGCTGTCTAGGGCCCCAGGAATGTTCGTGATGACAATGGATGTCGGTCCAACACTGAAAGCTGGGAGTAGAGCTCCATTCTATGGCGCATAAAGCGAACAGACTGCCAGCCGACATGATTAATCCCTTCATTCGAATGTCCGCGCGCGTGGCGCAGTTTCCACGATGAATCTTCAACAAAGAAAACACGACAAAACCCTTGGGACGGGGCTACCAGGTGCGTCGCTGGACTTGATTTATCGCTAGATTGAGAAAGAGGAAGCGAGAGAGAGGTAATTTAAGTCTCTAAGTGATCTCTAATGAATTCTGAAAAGGTCAGTCCGACTTTATAACAGCATTGCTTGCTGCTTCGAGACCCCCCTCTTTTACTCCTACCGCCTTGTGGAACAACAGCTAATACTACTAAAAACAGAATAAAGAAGGTAAAGCGCGAATAATTGCTTATTTTAAAAAGTCAGACCATGTTATTGCACTTACTGGTGAGGGGTGAACAGAACATTAAGGAGATGGCGAAACTTGCTTCAGGAGCCCAGAAAAGGTCACGCAGGACATATAGGGGGAGCTTTCGATTGCGCCAGAAACGGAAAACAACCGTGTCAGTGCGCACCCTTCGTTGCATTGCTCCAAGACAAGATCAGTCTTCTCGACACCGCGGCGCGGGACGCGTTCAAAGTTTGGTTTCGTTTATGCTCAGTGTCCTTAGCCTTCAACCAACCTGTCCCATTATTGAAAGTTGATAGCCAGCACTTTACCTTCACTGTCCTCCTTCTTTACTGTATTAGTCTTTGTTCTACCTGGGTTTTAATCAGTGCTTAAAAATAATTCTAATTAGGCGGTTGGCCATTTTGTTACACAGTGGAAGGACCTAGTAAACCACGTGGGCCCGATTTTTTACGCATTCAAAGATTCACGTTCCGCGGAGAACTTTGTACAATCTAGCAGAAGGCGAGAAATGCCCTTATGGTCTTGTCCACACTCGCAGGATGCCAACTTCGCGTTCTAGATAACGGATACGAATTTGCGTATATGTATACGCAACCATGCCGAAGCCCCTCAACGTGCTGAGGATGTCACGGTCACGTAAAATGCCCAGGCCTGATATGCGGCACAGTGCAAGACGCGGCATCGCTTTTGAACAGAGTCCGTTGAGCGCCGCGAAGCACGCCCCTTCAATCATTTGCGGTTTAATTTTGATTGATTGATTACGGGGTTTAATGCGCCGACGCTACACAGGCGATCAGGCACGCCATAGTGGAGGGCTCCGGATTAATTTTGACCAACTGGGGATCTTTAACGTGCGACGAAATCTCGCACACACGGGCGTTTTTGCGGTTTAATTTTGTTTTCCAACTTTCATTTTTATCTTCGTACTAGTACTCATACCAAACTGCTCGCCATTCAATTACGTCTTCACCTCTTATTGTTCTAACAGTCATTCACACACACTGTTTACCTCTATACGAACACTCTTCTTGTAGTTACGTACGTGCTGCGAAAAGAAAGCGCTCATGGTGATTGCCACCACCATGAACATCGTTCGGCTACCCCGTTGCAATCCCCTTCAGGTAGAGATGAGTTATTCTCGAACAGAAAGTCCAGCTGAACCTACTATTCGTCAAAGTTTACGCAAATAAGTTCCTGGCTGCTGCTGCTTACCCTTGTTTCTCGGTAAGCCACAAAACTCACTAAATAAAAAGCGTAGCGCCCCAGTGTTGTCCCTTGTCGCACGGTAGCCCGGATTTATGGCAATAAAGCCGACGTAGAGAAAGCCAACACCACAACGACGCCTTGCTGTCATTCTCCCCGTCATCGCTTTCAATACGTCAGCCATGAAAGGTCCATGAAGACGAAATACAAGTTTAGGTCATTAAAAAGATCCCCTTGTCCCGATAAAAATTATTACAATCTTCTCGCGAACTTCGCACACGTAATCGAGATATTAAGGAACACCGAGGAAGCAGTGGCGAGTCACTAGTAACTTTCTCGTCAGGTCTCCGTGACGTCACACGGACTTCGTGCGCTTATGGTTGTGGTGCCTCTAGAACCCCTTCATCGGGTCACTAGAATTCTAAAGTGCAATTAATACACTGGTAACTCTCTTATTAGTGTTCCTCTATTACCGCATTTTCGCGATTCTAAGCACCCTCCCCTACTTCGGAAAAAAAAAAAAACTTGGAAGAAAAAGTTTGCATGCGAATCTAAGCACCCCCTTTTCTCTAAGCAACCATCGCAAGCTGGATTTGAAACGCGTGGAAGCGGGCCCGAGTTGACGTTGTAGCCAAGTCATTAATGAAGTTTTCAATTACAAGCCACTTCAAAGGAACAGAAGACGACCTGCTGGGGTATACTGAAAGCGGCGTCCCAAACATCACAACGGACTCGAATGGCAGTGAGTGTTTCCGAGGATCAGACGCATAAGCGGTCTGTTCACTGTCTGTGTCTATTTTTCTTTTAAATGTTTGCCATATAAAACTTTATTCGCTTGCGTCCGTCTTGTCGAGATATGGCCGCGAAAAAAGAGGTGAGGGAGGGGTCAGAGGAAAGGGGGGGGGCAATTTAATTTTTTTAAATCTAAGCAACCCCCCTCCCCCCTTCACTTTGGGCATCGCGATCGTGGAAAAAGGGGGTGCTTAGAATCGAGTAAATACGGTATATTGTTGTCATTGTGTAGCGTGAAATTGAAAGTTTCTGAATATTTCTCTGATTTCTTTTTCGGTTAAAAAAACAACGTGCTTGGTGGTTAGATTGAAGCTGAGTGGTCTACCAAAGGCTCGTTCTCCCAAATCAAACAGTTGTACTTTGTGTTCGCGGCTCCTCGTGCCATACCCCACGTCTCGCAGCGGCCGGGAGTGGCTCGGCAGCCCTTGACCCCGAAGTCTACATACGCCGCTAATACAGTCGCCCGTGCGTGTACCGTCTCCGAAGGGGTCCCCCCGCGCATAGTTCTGCGTCGCTACCGACGAAGCCGCCCCGTCGCTGGGAGCGTCGCCCACGCGTCGTACGCAAGGTCTCCCCCACTCCTCCGCAATCGCGACAGCGCAACGCCGACGATGCGGGAACAAGACGCGCTGCTTTGCGCTGTTTCTTTTCCACTTCTTCGTTTCCTTCCTTCGCCCTGTTCCATCGAAATTCGTGGGCGGGGTCTCTGCGGCCCGCTGTGAGAGTTTCCTTCTGCGAGAAGCTGCGCGGCCCCAGAAGGAAAAGCGCGCGGAAAGCGAAACTAACGCCCCCTTGATAGCGATGCCTGCTTGACGCGCATCCCAACACGTAGCTGGGATCGTACAAAGTGTTCCCACTGCCCAAGTTAGACAGACGTCGCGCACTCCGTTCAATTATTCGACGACGAGGTCTGCAGAGGAGTAGGTACAGGACGTCGTCATCGGTGTGCATTGTTATCTGGATGGTGTGCGCGAAACTGTTGCAGCGTAGTACGCGCGACCATATATAAACGACGTTCGCTCGTGCGTCGCCGTGTACCTTCGAAGGGCGAGTGTCGCCCGCGATTGAAGATGTCCGCGTAGCAAACGTTGGGACAGCGGGTAAAACTAAGTGTCTCGACAGTACCTTTTGATAAGCAGGACGCCTCTGCGCCGTGTCATTGTCATTGTGATGCGCTGCTTAAATAAATTAGGGAACTCCGGAAAAACTTCTCTGCAGTGAAATTTAACCAGCCTGTTACTACGAGAAAATTCCCTAGCGGCGAAGAGGAGGGGGACTTCTGTTTCGATCTAACATACATTAATTTATGACTGTATTAGCACAAGATCTCTGAATATGGTTTATGTTTACGCGACACTGCGCTGTATGCACCAGCGGAGAACATTCTGTCACAGCTAAGCTGGAATATTAGCAAGGCGCCCTATCTCCATGCCGGTCGTCTTCAGCAATGGGAGGCCTGGGAAGCGGCTGCACAAAGATCCGAAATAAGAGCCGCTCGCCAGAATGGCTAAGCGTCGAGAGTGGCGAGCATAATCGAACAACCCTCCATGTAAGCGACACTTATATAGACTACAAGTACTTGATAAGGTTGTCCTCACTGCTATCTCTCCACCATGTGGCCCACCACATTGTATGCTTGTCTTGGGAGTGTCATCACCAGCCTATCTACGTCCAGTGCAGGGCCTCTCCCATAGATCTCCAATTATCCCGGTCCTGTGCTAACTGCGACCAATTTATCCCCGCAAACTTCTTGATCTCATCTGCCCATCTGACTTTCTGCAGCCCCCTGCCATGCTTGCCTTTTCTAAGGACCCACTCTGTTGCCCTTAATGACCAACGGTTATCTTGACTTCGCATTACACGCCTTGCCCAGGTTCATTTCTTAATTTCTACTACCATGTCCTTAACGCGCGTTTGTTCCCTGACCCATTCCGCTCTCTCCTTGTCCATTACTGTTACACCTATCAACTTCCGTTCCACTGCTCGCTGTGTCGTCCTCAGTTTAGGTTGAACCCTCTTAGTGAGCCTCCTCCAAGTTTCTGCCCCGTAGGTGAGTGCCGGTAAGATGCAGCTGTCATACACATTCTTCTTCGGGGGCAATGGTAGGCTGCCATTCATTATCTGAGAATGCCTACCGAATGCACTCCACCCCATTCTTATCCTTTTAATTTGGGAGTGTATGTCGCCCGTGTAGGGAAGGGCGTACTTTAGCAGGAATCTTGTTCCGACCAATTAGGGCCGTGCCGAAATTAGAGCACAGAGCCCAGGGGGCGTAGACAGAAATATTTTTAGGGGGTGTTATACGCCACCGGAAAAAAATAATCCTTCTGAAATAAGAAGGTGCAGCCCACAGGGGGAGGGGGGACGCATCATTCAGAAAATTTCGAAAGGTGTTCTGACACCGAAACCCTGGCTACGACCATGACTGAGCCCACTTGTGGCTTTCGCAAGAGAGCCGGCCCTTCGTACCCTCTCTGTAACTACTACCCGCTTTTCCCATACTTTTAGGCCATCTGCCGTGATAAACATTCAGTTATCATCGATATCAAGCATTTCCTCGCGCCAGTGCGGAACTCGTAACACGCCATTGTGTTCCTAAAGATCCTAATCGAGGGTAGGATTTTCTCCTGAATCCTCCCCACGATTAGGATCCCTGTCTACGGGAGGCGGAACAGCGTCTCGTCCGGCCCTGCCGTCTGCGCTTACTCGTGACGTCAGAGGCGACGATGACTGGCAGACCGCCCTAGTTGACACTGACTTTTGGGAAAGTGGCGTGCGAGTTCCGCCCGTGAGACTCCCCCCCACTCGTCGTTTTCTGTCCTCCACTGGTTGGTGAAGAGGAAGAACCTCACGGCGACGCTTTAGTTGGACTACGGGGTTAGTTGTGATGCCGAAATAATTTGGCTGGCTGGGCACTTGCCGAAATATCCTGCGGATAAGAATTTTGAATGCTATAGTCATTCTTGAGCAAACTCTGTCTGTCTGTCTGTGTGTCTCTATGTGTATGTATGTATGTATGTATGTATGTATGTATGTATGTATGTATGTATGTATGTATGTATCTACGCATGTATGTATGTATGTATGTATGTATCTACGCATGTATGTATGTATGTATGTATGTATGTATGTATGTCTGCCTGCCTGTCTGTTTGTGTTTTTTGTGTGTGCCCGATGTGTTCATGACCTTGCTCAAAGATTGTGTAATTCACCTTCCTCAAGGATTTGACGAGAAGCTACTGGACCCACCATCGCAGCAGAGGGATATTCTTCGTTGATGCTGTGTAGAGATATGGGACAGCGCGAACATCGATCGCGAAATATAGGGGTCGGACCGCTGCGAATATCGACTCAGCCCACTTAGTTCACATGAATAACATCTGTGATGCCGGCGGCGCTAAGCGCCGTAGCTCAGTCCACTTCGCCGTCATACTTCTCGTTGTTGTAGCTTTTGTCGTTGCTGTATGAGCTGCTTGCTGTTTCTGTTGTTGTTAGTGCTGTTGTGTTGGCGTTTATTTCATAGCCTCGAGGCTTAGTGGATAAGAAGCGGGCTCGAGCTATATCTCAGAAGCTATAGTTTGTAGTTTGTCGTTGCTGTTGTAGTAGTTTGTTATTGTTATCCTTGTCCTTGTTGTTGTTGTTGTTTAATAACTATTTATGGAGAGGCTAGCAAAAAGGCGAGCTTTCCAGCTGATCAGGCTAATAAACTAAATTCTCGCGAAACATTGCATTAGAAGTATACACCCAGTCGAAAATGACGACAAGAAAATTTTCTGTAGTTTGTCGTAATTTTGCGTGTCGTACTAGTAGTATTCTTGTCGTGTCGTGATTCTGATATCCTGTCATGTGTCGTATTCCTGTCCTGATTTTGATGTTCCGTCATGCCGAATTACTATCTTGTCGTGATCGTGATGTTCCATGAGTGGTTACACATGGTTTGAATGTTATTGCCCATTGTGAAGAGTAGCGTAAATGGCAGTTCTGTTGTGTCTACAGGAATGTTTGTCGCTGAAGAAACTGACTTTGGCGTTACGACAGAAATGTGTGTCGTAACAACAAACGGCTTTTTCGTAACAACAGGACTTCTGCGGTCACAATTTTTTTTGTCGTACGTCAGGAATTCTTGTTAGGTTTCTGCGGTATCCCTGTTGTGATTGTAGACTGGGCGCAGTATATGTAGCAGCGCACCCACATACGCCCGGCTCATCCCCAAGAGCTGCAATTCCCTGTTACGAGCGGTGTCCGGTACGACAAAAAAAAATCACACATCTCCACGAAGTGAATCATGACGAGTGGGCGAAGCACTGGGGATCGTTCTTACCGTAAATCACCCGTGAGAGTGCTTACTGCTGCTAAAATGATTTCCAATCCAATCCAATACAATACAATTCAATTTAATCCAACCCAGTCTAATCCAATCCAATCCAATCCAATCCAATTCAATCCAATCAATTTCCATTTTATCCAATCCAATCCAATCCAGTGCTCCTCGCGCATGCTCAGCACACACTCTCTCTCTCTCTCTCTCTCTCTCTCTCTCTCTCTCTCTCTCTCTCTCTCTCTCTCTCTCTCTCTCTCTCTCTCTCTCTCTCTCTCTCTCTCTCTCTCAAACACACACACACACACCTTTTGCGAACCTTTTGTTTTGTTCTTGTGAACCTTTTGTTCACAGATGTTTCGATTTACACGGTGCTGTGCCGTGAGCACGGACGCCGGACGCCCGACGGACAAGCCTCGGCCTTAAGGTGCTTCGTCCCTTCAAAAAATTATCATGCGCATGAGAGCATAGTAACGCTTTCACAAAAGCACCTCTGGCCACATATATAGAGCCAAATACAGAGCATGGCTGGAACCCGGACTACTGGACCAGGCGATGCTTACATAAATGGTTGTGAATTTTTCTAAATGGCCAACAAGCTGCGACGATTGAAGAGAAACCCAATAAATAATACAGGCGGCAAGCATGCGTGCATCACAGTTGGTCTACAAAGGTGAGCTAATAAATTCGCGACTTGCGAACACGCGACATCTCACGCGACCAAACTCAGACCGGGCTTAGTGATAGCAAGCTTTGCGTATACTGTATAGGAGAAATTAGGCAACATTCCGAAACAGGTCAAAGTTGAGGAATGGCGACGTTCGTTCCTCTCGATTCGAGGAGTGTCGATTCCAGCAAATACCACTCAGACGTCGGAGCGTCGACATCGGTGTATCGACGCTCTGGACATTCTCACTACTGGAGTGGCAGGGCAACCGCATTCGATTCCTTTTTATTCCCGGAGTATAAAGTTGATGACTGAGCAACGTAGGTTTTCTTGTGGTGGAGATACTACAAGACTATTATTACAATCTCTCTCAAATTATAATTAACCATACTTTTAAATTAAATGGCGTAATTTTGAACTCGGTAGGATTATATTTTTTTTTTTTGGATTGCGAATCCAAGAAAATTACTGCCTTTTCACTGGACGCTACCTTCAAGATAGGCGATTTCCTCGTTAAGGAGGGCGATGGGTGGGGCGCTTACACAAGTTCCATTCTTATTGCACAAAAAGATAAAGTAAGCCTCTCCCACCTCGCGTGTACGTTGCTCAGGGTGCCTAAAAAGGACTTTTGTTTTTTCTAGCAGAGGCACAGACCCATGCTTCCTACAATGGTCAGATAGATGAGAACATGGAGTCCCCTTCAAGGAAGACGAGGAAATCGCCTATCTTGAAGATAGCGTCCAGTGAGAAGGCAGTAATTTTCTTGGATTCTCAATGTTCGGTGCTGATGTTATCGATCTGTTAACATTCGCGCGGATCATCGGGCAATTTGTTGCGGTGCATGGGATTGCTGATTTCTTCCCTATTGCTGTTGAATTACGTCAGTTTTGTGTGTATGATGCGCCACAAGGGTGCGCTGTGTCGAGATTTGTCGTTTTTGGTTTCATTAAACTCAGTTGTTAGTAAGCGCTCGTTCTGTGTAGTTCTTCTCTTTGTCCCGCGTTTTTCTGCGCTTTTATTTAGCATGTCTCCATATCAACTTGCCCACTTGTCGGTGCTCCTAAGACTCCTACGGGACAACTTGCGGTTCTTCGAGAAAGTCCGGAATATCCAGCAAGTCCAAATTTTCGGAGTCCGACAAAACGGTCGGCTACTGTAGCTTTCAAAGTCGTTCCAGGGCAGTTTTCCTAAACCTAAACGCAGCCGCCTTAACTGCTGCCCAAGCGGCAACCTTATCATTTGTTGTAAAGCTCTGATCCCTAATTATCTGTCCAAATTAATGAAACGAAACTCGATACATTCATATACTTGTCTAAGCGGACGACCGTGGAACAGTTTATTCAAGAACTGGTGGGCCAGAAAGCTAGTTGCAACCATGCCCCTAAAACGTACAGCCTTTGTCAAAATTTTCTAGGGCAAACCTAAGCCTTCCGGACCACAAAGCATTCAAAGGATAAGCTTAACATTTAACGGCGGCAAAATTATTTTCTGACAGTAAGCAAGGAAGGTGTTTTCTCTACCTTTCGGCATAAAACGTTTCAGCCTCGCTCGAGACGTTAGCTTGGCACGCATTGAATTTTCTGCGGTCTGTGTACTTTCGTCATGGTCAAGAAAATTTTGACTTCTTCCCTGGACGGCCATGCACTGGGAACTTTGGACTGAAATATAACTTCCTACCGTATTTTTTGAACTTCATTGGGGGCTAACTATCGATCAGGACGGCGTAAAATTTAGCACGATTGTAGAGTCATCTTAGTAAACAAACGTGGAATGAATTTAATTAATTTCACTAATGAGATGGCACGGATGCCCATGCTTGCGCGTATGCACACGAATGTGACGATGGATTGCACTCAACTAAAGGCATTTAATGGTTTAAAAACTAATTCTGCAATTACACTCATTTAGACGACTTCAGAAAGGTCAATTTATTTTTGCTTCTTACACGACTGCAGTCGCTGTGGCCTCGAATCGAAATAGCTAACTGTGCGAACCAGCAGAGTCCCTTCAAATACCGTTGCCGTACGGCTTCACTAATATATCACTTTAGCTACACGAACGCTCGTTGAATGCCTACTATTGTTACCGCTAAAAATATATATTTTAGCGAACAAAACACCTACAACACAAGTCCTTTTAAGCTCTTCCTGTCGTTTGATTCGTTCATCGCTTTATTGGAAAACACTCCTGGATTCATTAAATGCCGTTTAGCGAAACTGTCTCGCACGGCTGCTACCCGCGACACTCCACTACACTTAATTGGCGCGCTGACATGACTCACTTTGTTTCAGCTGCCCGTCGGCTATAGCGCATTTATAGCAATATATATAGTGTCATTGCCTAAGGCCGGTTGCTTTTCGCGGTTGCTGAACTAGCTAAGGCTAAACCGAGCGCCTTTAGTTCAATAATTCTTTATTCAAACAGACCAAGAATGCAGAAAATTATTCTTCTTTGAAGGAAAGTGTAACGACAGCGCACACTACAGTTAAACCTGGATGTAAAGAGCCTCTATGTAAGGGAATTCCCGGATTTAACGAAATTGCTTAATTCCCCATTGCCAGCTTCATTGTAGCCCATGTTTTTGCGACCTGTATGTAACGGAGGCGCTGCGATGGTTAATCTTGATCTAACGAATTCGCTACGTTGGTGCGTCATTGCTTTTTGCCATTTTTCTGAAGAATAGACAACAGCAATGCACTAATTTAGTGAATTTCGCCCGCTCCGCAAACTAATGTGCGTTTCCACGTGTGAGTGCGGTGTCGGTTAGGTGCCTAGGCCTGCTTGTCGGCGTGTAGTTACGCGTCGCCGCTGCTACCTCCACAGTCGGTTCTGCTGCCATGAAGCCGAAATTTTTGTCTTGTCAAGATAAACTCGAAATATTAAATGCCACCTCCGCCGGCGAGAAAGAAGAACGTCGCCGCCCGGTAAAGTATCCCAGCTAGTAACCTATCAACAATTTTGAGAGCATAAAAGAGCCTTAAGTTCGCAAAAAGGCGCCATTTCAGTATACGTTTGGTCCTTGAAACGTGTCAACGAACCGAAAAGTGTTAGAAGGAAAAAGGGATACTTGAGTTACGTTTGTGTATACGGTGTTAAGTGACCTTGTTCCTTTGGAATGCCGTGTAATGACTAAGCTCGTGGAAAAGCAGAAGGCGCAAACCACGCAGTTTTTCAGTGTGAAATAAATCCTTGAATGCCGAGTTCACCGTCACTGATGTCTGACAGTCTGGTTTCAATTCTGCTTCATTCGCGCAAGCCTTAACTCGAAACCTGCGTTTAACGGAAACCTGGATGTAACGAAAAATAGCAAATTTTTTGGCAACTTCGTTATATCCAGGTTTAACTGTACTAACAAAAGATACAAACGTCGGAACAAAAACCAGTTTCTGTTGGTGTTCTTTACTACGAGGTATGAGACCAAGATGTTCCGTCACGCTTGAGCGTTTAGAACGCATAAAATTATTTCCCCTTATTTGCTATTAATGTTATGTACAAGTGCCGCTATTTTCACTAAACCCTCTGGCTAATGTATTGTGCAATTTCAGTGCGACAATTTAAAAGAAAATGTCGGGGGCAAACATATGAGAGAAGAACTGTTAACGACCTCTTCAAACTTGCGCCACAACCACATGTGCGGAAACAGATTCACTAAAATCTCCCCCGCCGACAATGAAATAAGAAATAAAATCTAGCTATAGTGTACTCTAGAATTCCGTCTGACCATTTTGGGTGCGACCTAAAATGCTGTGCGGATCCACCTTTACAAATCTATGCATGGAGCCCCCCTTACTTACTAATGTAAACAAGATATGTGCTTACAAAGCAAGCATTTAGATCAATACCCATTATGGTAGGTAAAAACGGTGCTTATAAAACGAGCGCTTTACACTATAGTTATTATGCAAGGTTATTTAGAGGAGAAAGTGTAGAGCCGGCTATAAATTACGCTTCATGCGGGCTAGTGCACGCATACACAGCCGGTGTCCTAATAGCCCGATAAAATCGATGCGTTAAACACTTCCTGGACGAAGCAGGTGTGGATATTTCGTCACCAACGAAGAGCTCCCGGCAGTCATAAAACCTGCGTGATCAGCGCCTGCCACAAGCATGGTATAAGTGCCCAATAAAAAGCGGTACGATACCAGACAGCTCGGTTTGCCTTTATCTCGCGAAGCCTCTTAATAGGTTTAAAAATTTTAAATCCTCCAAGCTGTACGTGCTGTCTCATCTCGCTTTCTTCTTTCTACCTTTTGTTCTTGGACATCAGCCAAATAAATAAGAAAAGAATGCTCTTTGCCAATGTATGCGAGCAGCCGTATCCGTTTTTTTTTTCTTTAAGCCCTGGATTCGCAGGAGTGCTCTATTTTTGTCAAATTCAAGGCTTTGAATATTCCAGATTGCGCCACCATCTTTAAACTGCAAAAAAAATTGCTGTTTCAATGTGCTACGAATCATCATTAACTGAAGCACTGCGGCGTACACGATTGCTCTGCTTAACTCCTCTCCGTATTTTTTGGCAGAAATTTCGAAATAAGAATTACTCGTAACGTTACTCATTTCGTTCCGTGTACCTGGCTCAAGTTCTATTATCACGAATGCAATGGAGAAGCTTACGCGGACGCTTTGAATGCAGATGTGTCGGTTGCGAACAGACAGCATAGATTTATCGCTGCTGTCGCTGCAGTCCAAGGCAGTGATATGTAAAGTTAATGTCCTCAGGACATCGCCCCATAAGGTCACATTTTTTTTAAAGTTGCAGTGCGAACACCGCAGCTCGCTTTCGGATGCAGAAATTCCACACTGCCGAATGTACATCTGTTCGACTAGTCTAAAATGTCATTGTATTAATGTCTGGCAACAAGATGTTTCATTTTAAAGCATAGAAATAAATAAAAACGGAGAGGCCACGAAAAACACTAAATACTGAAATCTTGTTTCCAGCGAACTAGTCAAACTAATAAGTCGTGGGTTACTCACGGGTCGGTGGAAAAATGGCTTGCTTTTTGTCACTATTCTTGCAGCGTTGTGGGAGGTGTCACCTCGGCTGGCGTTCACCTGTGACGTCACTGGATGTGAGGCAAAAGTTGGGCACTTTCACTTTCTCATCGAAGGTCGTGCTCGAAGGTTCCCTCCCAGGGCATCCCACGTGCGAAAGCGGTCACTAGAACTTTGAGCAAGCTTCTGCTCACAGCAAGAACCGATCACGAAGGAGGTAGCAACAGCAGGCGTAACAATCCCAAGAGTCGTTGCAGACGACACTCCTCAAAAGTGGCAGACGACACAACGGGCGCGCACGCCGAGCGCGCGCCTCCTCCGCGCAGACGATCGCCCAGCACCTGGCAACAGGTGTGAGCAGACGATGCTTTTTTGGCCACTCAAAACGCCTCCCGGTGCTAGAACGTCCGCGCACACGGTCAGGATCGATCGAAAATTCAGCACTCGCGCACAGATGATGCACTGGTACGCGCCGGCACGACTACGGACGCATCGCGCATCAGCGTTTGCCGTCTGCGCGACGTCTCTCACGCGGCCCGCCGAATGCGTCGGCTGAGCGCTTGGAGCCGCTGCTGCCGAGCGGGCGGCGGGCAGCCATCCGTGCAGAGGCGCGAACCCCCCACGCATGCGCGTTTTGGCGTCACCGCTTCCACGCCCCGTGGCTGGATAAACTACGCATACACACATAGCCATAAACGGCGCCGCTCTTCCCCTTTCAACCTCCGCACGCGTCGTGACGACAACATTACGTCACAGAGAATAAAAACTGGGAGAAGTGAACGAACAAAAAAGCGAAAAACGAGGGGACCACTGAGAAGCAGTGACTGTACTACACCATCACTGCCTTCTTTTTTGCTTGTACTAGCCTGTGAGGTCGCTACGGTTGAATCTTTAAGCAATGTTCACATTATAGCGGGTGTTTCGGCTAGTTGCAATCAACAACCTGTTGAAGGAAGCGGCATGTATTGCTTCATCTTTTGCTGCTCAACGCATTGCAAACTTGTGGAAGAGGGGTATTTGGCGCCATCTCTTGGCGCTCAAACAAAACTCGTGGTTTCGCTTTCTCTGTGTCGTCTGCTCCACGCGGGAGTTCGCTGCGTGGCCTGCCAAGAAGTAGTGCGGCGACCAGGAGCCGCAGATGCGTCTACCGAAACTTATGATGGCGTCGCTCCAAATATCCAATTGGTATTCCGCTAACCATCTTTTGTCCCTGTGATCACTTAGTTTTCATTTGTGGATCCTTAAACCATTAAAACGCCTCCTTAAAAACCCCGCAATGTGTTAATGTCGCTTTGAATCGTCTCCCAGCGAAGTTGGAAAGCAGGGCTATCGACCGTAGTGCCACCTAGGAGTTTGCAAGGTGAGATCCTCGTTGGCGTTCCGCAAGGGAGTGTGCTGGCCCGCTTCTATTCTCGCGTTCGCGCGGCCGCTATAACGGCGGCGTGTACCACCTGCCCGTTATGGAACGCCGGCGGCTGCCCCAGCGTGGCCTCTAACCGGGCGACCTTGCCTGCCCACGGTGAAGACTACGGGAGCGTGATCCAGCGACGACGTAAAAGGCTGCCAAATTGCGATCCCACTTGAACCGACCTCCGCAGTCGTTTTCTCTTTCTTTCTTTTTACGATACGTGCGCGGCTGTTGGGTGCGGGCAGGTGCAGCATCGCCCTTGCGATGAACCGTTGCGCTGCGCTGCGGTCACTGAGACATATATGTTTGCTTTCCGGGATAAGCATCACGACGTCCATCGCAGACTTAGCTCTCTCTCGGTCATGGTTTGAACGTTTGCGCGATTCTTGGCTGGCATGCGAGACAAAGTATTCGCTAGGCTGTTGCCTCAATGTCCGATGGGTCTACCTACTATATACCAGTCATAACACGATATTTGGCCACGCTGTACCCTTTGTAAGCAGACAATAACTCGCTCGACGTTCTACTGATATGTCCAAGAATTTAGATTCGGATGCTGTGAACGAGTAAAATATCGAAGTTTGGCAAGAACAGCCCGGCAACCGTTGCAGATTTCGCATCTCTGTTATCTTGATACATTAACGTCCAGGCGTATTTAATCGGTCACTTCAAGAGGTGCTGAGCAAACAAATAAAAGGAAATGAAGTGTACATCTGTCGGTTTATGAGAAAAAATGTAGGCCTAATAAAGATGGGAACTGTCCAAAGCAAATATCGTCGCGGCTCCATAATCGTCGGTTGCCTCATTTAAAGGCTGTAAAGTTTGGAACTACGCACGGCTCAAGTTAGCCGAACTGAATATTTTTTAATGTATGCTTAGGGCACACTGTGCCCGCCGACTGAACGTACTGCTTTACGCACTAGCGCAGCTCCGCCTCATGTGGGTATGTGGTTCGATAGCATTTCATTAGGTCGCCTGCGCTGCCAAACTTCGCGTGTGTCCAAACACTGTCTACAGGCCCGCCCTCAACGTTGAGCGTACAAGTTTGCAACAGTTTCGTCGTCATTTGGAAGCCGTTCTCCTCCCGTGTAGCCACATAGAGGTTCGCTAAATAGTAAGAAATTTGGTCACATCTGCAAGTACAACTTAAAGGAGTCGTACGACGACATTAAATAGCGTGACTTTGGAGTAGTCATCAAATTGAGAAGGGGCTTGCTTCAAAAGACATATCACGGTTGTTACGGTTATGACGTCTGAGTTGAAAACGCGCGTGCACTTCTCTGGTGAAATAATTTAGCAGGCATCAGACTCATTATGAGCCTGTTTACTTTTAAAGCCAAGCTTTCTATGTCACACTGATGGCATCTGTAGTGCACCTCAAAACCCACTACAGGAAGGCCCACTTCCACCTGTAAAGCGTACTCTGCCTCAAGTATACTCTTTCACAGGTGAAGCCTGCTTTAGGTTTTCTTATCAACATAGGAATTTCTCACGAGAAAGCGACGCGTTCAATCATCGCCGTTGTTAGACGGTGGCGTGCATCATTTTTTTAATAGTCTGGCTTTACTCAACAAAGTAAAAACGATACGTAAGACGTTTCGCCACCTGTGCAGATGTCATTGTCAGTTCCTGTCGAATCACAGACAGTGAGTTTAATATTTACACGAACAGTGCTGCATGACTCAATGTATGAGAAGTTGAAGTCAATAAAAGAGGACACCAGCCTGCAGCCGACATTCAAAAGCTGACCATCATGGTTAATATATTACACATAATGGATAAATATACGCACGATAATTATAGGTGCGCGCGGATATACCTACACACTGTAACGTGCACACACAATGGTACAGACAGCAGCAAATTAATCGCGAACGAAAACATGTGAACTAGACTGAGTCTCAACTGGCCCCGTTTCTTTTCTTACACCCCTAACGGCATGGTTCATTTACATTGCGAAATGGAAGGGCCAGCCGCCTTCATGTATGCACCAGACTCACGCCACTACAGTTCGCCTGTTCAATCCAAAACATCCCCATTCGCGCTTCGAGCAAATCCTTCATGTTCGTGTTTCATTTGTTTCTGACTTCACAATGCGGAAATGCGCCTTAGCTGAGCCATTCCCTCCAGTTTTATTCCCTGCAATGCATAAAAGCGACCAAAGAATGCGACCAACTGTGCTTATTCGGTAAATGGCGAAACGGAGCATACGGTATGGGTAAAGAGCCTTACCTGTTCCGGGGAATAATTCTAAACTTCGTGTTCGTATTCCGCAGCGCTGCCCTACAGCCACAGGTCACATTCGTGACTGCGAAGCCCGTGTTTGTTATCTTGACCGATTGTGACAAAGAAAACTTGGCGAGAACAACACCCGGCACTCCTGGTTCTTGCCTTTTCTTGGGTTTATCGTGCAACCACTCAAATGTAGAATTGTTTGGCTAGCAACCTGTGGTTCGGGGTGTTCCGGCGAGATTTCGAAGCGCGCTTACAGGGGTTCATGGTTTTTGATGGTCCGAAGAACCACTGCTAGCGGCGTCAGTGTGTCTATCCGTAACAGTAAGCCTGAAGACGAGGTACATACAGACAACGCCTTTCCAAAGTACTACCCCTGGTGGAGCGGCCTCATATATATCAACATTGCTTCGTGGACCCGTATACGTATAGCTGTGGGGGAATTTCAGTGATGATATCCGGAGAAAGCCGCAGCTTATTCTCTTTATGGACGATCTCCAGCGTACCGTGGCGTACTGCATTCCCTAGGTGTGGCCTTTTCCCTTCAGCCTTTAAAAAAAAATGAGAGAAATGAAATCGCCTACCCTCTCGTTCGTTTCCGGACACTGCGTTCGTTGCTGGGCCAAGGCAATTCGGGGAATGCGGGGGCTCGGGCATGCGTTCGTGTCTGATCTTTTTGTTGGTACGGCGTTTGTTTCAGTGGTAGTGGGACTGGCATTGGTGATGCGTCATGGCGATCGTTAGCATTCCACGGTCTTCGCTAGTGAGCGTGCGACCAGGGCTCCCGGCTCATACAGCTGGCATCCGTATTAGAACAAACGAAAATAACGAACGACGAAAGGAGGAGGCAACTCTAATCGTCCGCTAGAAGAATCTTGGATTGAGTACTTTTAAATGCGCTTTCTAGGCGACACATATTTCTTTCGTTACGTTCTTACCTTCAACAGTTAAGTCAAAGGTATCGTTATTAAAAGAATACAAGAAAAATTCATTGTTCCGAGGCACATCTGTGACATTTAAGATACACATACGCCTCCTTGTCTTTCATTTCATTTAAAACCAAAGCTAACAAGAAATTAGTGTGCGCGCGTGCGTTTGGGGGGTGCAGCAACAAAATGTAACTGATTTTTAATTCTTCGGGTACCTAACGCGAAAATTTTGGCCTGCCTGCCTGCCTGCCTGCCTTGCCTTAATTGCCTTGCCATGTCTTGCCGTGCCTTGCCTGTCCTGTCTGTCTGTCTGTCTGTCTGTCTGTCTGTCTGTCTGTCTGTCTGTCTGTCTGTCTGTCTGTCTGTCTGTCTGTCTGTCTGTCTGTCTGTCTGTCTGTCTGTCTGTCTGTCTGTCTGTCTGTCTGTCTGTCTGTCTGTCTGTCTGTCTGTGTCTCAATTCAGCCGCCGGGCAAAGAGTTGAAGGAATGTTTGAAGGAGAACTATACATAGGCAAAACCTTTCCAAACTACTAAGCCTGGTAGCATACTTCCTATTTGACAACTTTGTTCAGAAAAAAGAAAACATGGCATATTACCATAAAGGTAGCGTCTTTTTCCCCGGAAACCGTAAGAATTACCGTTAGAAATTACCGCTACGCGGAGATTCTATGGGATAAATATTCCCTAAAAAGCCGTGTTGCCAGATGCCCCTGTACCGCTGTGGTATAGTAGTATAGTTTTTAAAACTGGCTTTTTTTAAAACTTGGCTCAGGTTCGAATCCGACAATGCGATGTTTCTTTTTTTTTATATGTAGCTTTCAGAATTTGTCAGTCATCGTGATTTTGTAAATACTCTTTTTTACTCTGGTTTTTACTATATCAAGAGATCGACGCACATGACTTCTATAATAGGTTGAATTACGTTAAATATAGGTTGTGTTCAATGTCCTTGGGCTGGATTAGATTAGGTTTGTCGCGGTTGGACTGGATTAGGGCAGGTTATGACGCGTTCGGTTAGGTTACGCTAGGTTCACTGAGGTTATGTCATGTTAGGTTACTTTGGGACTTAATATTGTTCAGCACATTTTATGGCAGCCAGCTTTTATGTAAACTGCCGTGAGGATTACCTCCGCGTAATTCTCACGGCTGTAAACTGCCGTGAGATTAGGCGCAGCCTACCATAAATACATAACTGATGCAAGCAGTGTTTTTTTAAAATTAAGAACAGACGTGGGCTTGATTTTTGCTATAGCAAATAAAATAAACTCTACCATCGCTTCCTAAAGAAAGTTGAGATAAGCTCGAAAGCTTTCTCAAGATTTCTCACATGAAAACTGCGCCAAAAGTGGGTCATAAGGCTTCGCTAAATATGCGTCCAACCTTCGAAAACCCAAATCGTCAACGAAGAACGAACCCATGCGACGAGTTTTCGCGCACTAAGTAGACGCATCTACGAACGACCTAAATGTACACCGATACGTGGTTTATGAGATAAAGGTGTGCTATTCTACTCTTCCTTCGTGATCGATGCGTCTCATCTAGAAGCGTTCCTTTTTGGTGATTTTCTAGTAACCGTTTTGACACAACGGGAGCCCAGTTTCACGCACGCGCCGTGTGTCCAGAGACATTATCAGAGCTTTTCGGTCGACCAATTTCGGTCTATGAGGTTGAACTGAATGGAACGAACGGGTATTGCGTTCATCACGGGAGGACCAAAATATGAGAGGAACGGCTTCAGAGGTAATGGGGAACACAGGAGAGGCAGTTTTGCGGCAGGGGCGGCAGACGATCGCCGTCTTTCGACAACACATGCTGCGAAGCAAGCAAATACAATATGCCAGACGAATTTTTTTTACTGGATTCAGGATTCATTTATTCATTCGCCGCTCTATCTTTTCCCTTTCGAGATGCCGCTTCTGCACCACGCTATTGATTGATTGATTGATTGATTGATTGATTGATTGATTGATTGATTGATTGATTGATTGATTGATTGATTGATTGATTGATTGATTGATTGATTGATTGATTGATTGATTGATTGATTGATTGATTGATTGATTGATTGTGGAATCCCCTTTGTAGTGCGCTCATGGCATACGTCATCTAACCAAAGAAGTCATTGTAGTCCCTGTGTTACAACATTCGCTCAATCTTGGCCCTAGTGTTAGCGGCAGACACACCCTGAAATTTGTTCCTAGCAGCTGGTGGCTCTCCTACGCGATATTCTCCTCTGAGTCTCTCTCACATCCACTACAGGTCGCATGAACCCGCTCCATCATCTTTACCCGGCGTCAAGGTGGGACCGTGGTCTCGAATCTTCACTTCTGAAGCAGGTTCTGTGAGTCAACACAATGGTGGAGCTGTCCTACAGCTGGGTCCTCGAATACTCACGCAGTAAGGCTCCGCCGTGGAAACGTGTCGCACTCGATCGCCTTTCCACGAACTTGGCGAAGGTCGCGGTCGGCGCTACGTGTACATCCGTGATGGACGTCTCCAGGAATAGCCTCGCGCGCTCTCTTTCCTCTCGCGCCGACCAGCGGCCCGGCGCAACCAGCCCCCAAGTTGCCGAGATCCCCGCGGCGGGCAGGACGCGTCACGAACCCACGACTTCGGCGATGACCGCGCACGAACGTGCGCGCTTTTGTGCGTACTTTTCCCCCACCAGCCTATAAGCGTGTGCAAGTTGCGTAACCGAAGGAATCAACCCCGCCTATGCATAACATGCCGAGCGTAGCGGATTCCTAAGTGGCGTAACCATCAGGACAGGCCTCTCCCGGCTTCCTTCTCTCAACGAGGGAAGGCATCGACATTTGTAGTTTGGTGTAGAGAAATAATGTGACTGGAGTAACGTATGCGATGAGAGCCCGTAGAAGCCTTTTCGTGTCGGCGGTGTTCCGAAGGCACTTCCGATTCCGCGCGCATTGGCGGCCAAGTTCCGGTTCTGGGCGACCAACAAGAAAGCGTCTTACGGATGCCTGGAAGAGCCTGAATCGGAACGGGTGCCTGCAACGATAATCTAGAAATGTGATAACATTTTTTTTCTATCTGGATGATCATTTTGTTAGAAGGTGCATTGGCAATACAAGACTCGGCTCGCTGTCATCCGTCGTGGGCACCGGTCCAACTAACGACAGTCAACGTATACATCTATAACTTGCGAAAATATCAACGAAGATTTTTCAAATCGTTGGTTACGCCAGCTCTTCGTTTTACTTTACGGAATGCACAAGCAAGTTTACCGCTTTGAAGGGAATTTTGGTTATACAAGATGAAGCACCGCGCCACTCCACAAAACGCCTACGAATTAGAATTGATTTGTTTCCTTCTTCTTACCGGAACCTCCACCTTATGTACAGTGCTTGATAATGAATGCTTCTTTCCTCTGTTACCCTGCTGTATTTTCACTGGAGTCTTCATGTTTTTAAATGCAGAGCATTTCTTTAACTCACGATGTCACCCGTTCTAGTTGTCCGTAGTAGTCCGCACCCCTCCCCCTACACTATATAAAAAAATAATACTTACCGGCGCCTGGGATGCCACCAGGGGGCTACGCTGAACGGGTGAGCTCCGTATGGGCTGTGCCTTTTCACACTTTCTGTGGCGTAAATTCAACGATTATCCTGCAAATAACCACCGTATCGGGCGTCCAAAGGCCCTAGCTGCCGACGGACATCGTTTCCTTGGATTACTGGACCACCGCCTAGCTCATATCAGCCGGTTTGTTCAGCGAAGCGGGGCCACCCTGCTAACCCTACTTTGGAACCACGGTGCACCGGGGAGGAGCGGCGACGGCGGCCTGAGCCCAGCCGCCTCGCCCCCACTCGGCACCCACCCGGTCTACCGGCACCTCAACCCCCGAGAGCCGGAGAAGCGCTATGGAGAGAATCGAAGTGGACGGTGAGTCCATCTCGCCTGAAGAAATCACCGAGGAAGCCGGGTGGCTCACGAGCCATCGCCGACGTGGAGCTCGTGCTCTCGCGCAGCTCGGCATAACCCCGGCACACTCCCCCGGGCAAAAAGGCGCTGGCTGCACGCCAACCAGCCGAAACTCACGTGCCAAGAAAGCAGCAAGCCGGCAACCACGCCTTCCGCGTCAGCCGGCCTTGCCGAAAGAAGACATCAAAGTCGTGCTGCGCCCGCGTGAGGGGCTCGACATCACGAAAGTTAGCCAGGCCTGTTTGCGCGATGGCGTGCTCCGTGCGACCGGCCTCAGCTGCAACGAGGCGGCGGAAGATCTCCTCAGGATCAACCCCGCAAAAAACATCATCGTGGCCAGCACCCCCAGCATGGAGCGTGCAAGTAAATACACCGCTGTCAAGGAGCTCCACTTCGGAGAAAATTCCTACAAAGTCACCGCTTACGCGGCGCCTCCCGAAGACACCGTCAAGGGGATCATACACAATATACCAGAGTACGACAGTGCTGACGACATCACAAGAAGTCTTGTCTACAAGAAGAATCCAACGATTCTGCAGGCCCGGAGAATGGGCCGTACTAATTCTGCCATTATCATCTTTGAAGGCACAACGGTGCCGCATTATATATACTACCGCGGCGCCGAATATCGCTGCTTCATCCACAAGAAGCGACACGAACTGTGTGACGGGTGCGGCAGGCTCGGTCATCGCGCCGACGTCTGCCCAGCACCCGACAAAAAGATCTGCAAGATCTGCGGCACCGACTCACCGCTTGAGGAACATCAATGCGAACCCAAGTGTACTCTCTGCGGACGGGATCATCCAACCGGCGACAAGAAGTGCCGACTGCGATTCCAGACTCCCTACATTCTCAAGAAGCGCAAGTGGGAAAAGCAACAGCAACAAAATAACAACCGTCGACGACAACAAAACGGCGGGCGCAACGGAACTTCGACGTCGTCCACACTCCATAAGGACGGGCCGAGCGAAGCGACAACCGGCCAGCGTGGTAGATCGGGGTCCTTTCCACGGCTTCCGCAGCATGAACGACCTAGCAGACGGGACGTGAGTCGCGGGCCAGGCACCAGGGACAACTCGGCAAGCAGTCAACACCTGCGACACCGGAGCCCCAGTATCGCTGGCCGCCAGAATCACAGACGCAAGTCGAGATCCCTGTCTCGAAACGGAAGACAGCCGAGCGGAGGCAACCAAGCAAACAAGGTGAGCTGGGCAAACACGGTCTCTCACGGCAAAGCCTCCCAAAAGCGCAGCGCCCCTACCACAGGCGTTCCTGGTTCTGAACATTCAGATCAACAGTCCGAGATTACAAAAATTAAGCAGATGTTAGAGCTCGTCATGTCGGAAAATACAGCCCTCAAGGCGGAAATAGCTCTACTCAAGGGAACCAGTGCGGAATCAACGACATCCTATTCCCCACGCAACCTAGGCCAGGCGGGTACTAATTCAGGACAACTCAACCAGGTCATTACGCCAGCTAAGCAGTCGCCTGAAATTATTTCAGAACACAGCTCTGCAGACGCGATGGACGACTCACCAACGGGCTCTCCACAGCCGAAACGCAAGGCCAAAGAATCGACCCCCACTAGTTCTAGCCAGCCCGCACACTCGGACTCTAGAACATACGTCGATGAGGACATGCTCGGCCAATTTGGAGAAGACCTCAGTAAGGCCATAACCGAGAATCTCAGCACAAAATTCAAGGCTATGCTGGCGGAATTGGCCGAAAATATCGGCTCCCAAATTTCTCCACTTAGAGCTAGGGTTACAGCCCTAGAAAGCACCACCACGTGGATGGGCAGGGATGGAGGAACGGGCCCCATGAAATCAACAAAACCCTACTCCCGTCCAACCTCAGCGGAAAGCTCCAAAAATCCTCACGACCATGTCTAATCGCTCACAGAAGAAAACCCGAAAGCCAAGTACGCTTGTCGTATGGCAATGGAACTGTCGAGGATTTAGGAGAAAACGCGCTCACCTTGAACAATTTATTAGGACCAAGGATTCAAGCGAAATGCCTGACGTCGTTTGTCTTCAAGAGACCGGTGTTTTTGCAAAGCTTAGCAATTACAAATCTTTCGCAGACGTAGAAGAAGACGCCGCTGGGGTTAACTCGAAGCAAAAACCCATGGTAGCCACTCTCGTGAGGCGAAACATTCCGGCGATCCGTCACGATGCCGGGGTGGGTGCGTCGTCTGCGGCTCACATCCTTGTTGAATTAATTCCAGACAGCAAACACAGAACACAGACCATATTTATACTTAATATATACAGCTCTCCTCGAAACGCCCACAAATTCGGTCAACTTTTTCGTAAAACCCTCGAACTGGCCAGGGGAAACACCCTAATATTCGTCGGAGATTTCAACGCTCACCACACAGAGTGGAGATATAAACGGGACACGATTAAGGGGCGAAACCTCTGGCTCGATGCGCATAGAGAGGGTCTCATCTTAATCACTGACCCCACACGGCCCACCCGCATAGGAAACAGCGTGAGTGGCGATACTACTCCCGACCTCGCCTTCACGAAGAACACGCGCAAAGATGCCACTTGGTTCAACAGTCAAGAAAACCTCGGCAGTGACCACTACATCGTCGTGATTGGGGTCGAATCTAGGGTCACTAAATACCCGTACGGTAAGAAACTCCACCTTATTGATTGGGACGCCTTCCGCAAAATACGAGTCGCCGAACGTACCTCATCTGACGTTGCGGGCGAGGAGATATCTGATATTCGGGAATGGACAGAACAACTCTGCAGGGATGCCAAACAGGCTACTAAAGAAATACCGGCAGATGCAGGTCTTTATCAAGCCGATGCGAAGCTCCTTCACATGTGGGAGGCCCAGCGCAGTTTGCACCAGAGACTTCGGAAACAAAAGCTAAATCGCAACCTGAGGCGGCGCCTCGCTACTCTCAATCGCGACATTGAAGATTACACAAGTCAACTAACACGTCAAAATTGGCACAGCACGTGTGATCGAATGGAATATGAAATTGGACTCTCAAAGACCTGGAATATTCTACGCTGTCTCATCGACCCTGACAATAGTAAAACCACGCAGAAAAACAACCTCAACATACTTCTACACAACTTTAAGGGTTCCGACACCGAGCTGATCAAGACAATTAAGGATAGATACTTCGGAGACTCCGCACGTGAGGTCCTCCCTCGCTACACGGGACAGGAAAATGACCTCCTTGATCGACCCATCACTGTCAGCGAAGTACGAGGGGCCATCGTAACCCTGCGAACCCGGTCGTCGCCAGGTCCAGATGGCATCACAAATAAAATGCTCCGAAATCTGGACGATGAATCAATTGAAGCCCTCACCCGCTATATGAACGTGTGCTGGGAGCGGGGCCAAATACCCGACATGTGGAAAACGGCAAAGGTGATTATGATTCCCAAACCAGGCAAGAAACTTCAGCTCGAAAACCTCAGACCGATTTCGCTCACATCTTGTGTAGGGAAATTAATGGAGCACGTCATACTCAACAGGCTCAACAGCTACATGGAGGACAACGGTCTTTTTCCGCACACGATGATCGGCTTTCGACCAAAACTCTCTGCGCAAGACGTGATGCTTCGCCTAAAATACGACGTCATAGACGGGGCGCGCTGCTCACCACTTGACACTAGAGCAATTTTGGGTCTTGACCTCACAAAGGCCTTTGACAACGTCAAACACTCGGCTATCCTCACGAACCTGAGCAAACTCGGTGTCGGGACAAGAGTCTACGAGTACATCAGCAACTTTCTTTCAGACCGCACAGCTACCCTCGCTGTAGGGAGAATGGAATCCGATGCGATAAAGCTAGGGAACAGGGGGACGCCCCAAGGCTCTGTCCTGTCCCCTTTTCTCTTCAACGTCGCCATGATTGGTCTTCCTGAAATTTTAAACCGAATTTACAGCCTTCAACATAGCCTTTACGCAGACGATGTTACGCTCTGGGTCTCCGGAGGCAGCGACGGCCACATTCAGGACACGCTACAACAGGCAATCGAAGCAGTCGAAGATTACGTCGGCCCTCGCGGTCTCAGCTGCTCTCCGCAAAAATCGGAGCTTTTACTATATCGACCAACCAGTCGAGGGCGGCGCACAGATAAGACCCCTCCGGAAGTCCATCTCTTCGCTGGTGGTGGAACCCAACGCATCCCCATAGTCACAAGCATACGGGTTCTTGGCCTTCGCATACAGGCGAACGGACACAATTCCGAAACCATCCTCTCTCTCAAAAAGAAGGTCTCTCAAATCACCCGACTCATCTCCCGCATTGCAAACCGCCATCACGGCATGAAGGAACTCAATCTAGTACGATTAGTTGAAACTTTTGTTGTAAGCAGGATAACGTATGTCACTCCGTTCTTAGACCTTAAAAAGGACGAAGAACACAAAATCGACGCTCTCATTAGGCGAGCTTACAAGCAAGCTATCGGGATACCGCTTACCGCATCGACCGAACGCTTCGAGGCACTTGGGCTACACAATACGCTAAGCGAACTCATCGAAGCTCAACGCTTAGCGCAACGAGAACGACTTACGTACAGCGCGACTGGACGGCACATCCTCGACTCTACTGGCA